>NW_027185799.1:28881895-28969326 GCF_028583685.1 Petaurus breviceps papuanus
TGCTCTCTCTCTCTCTCTCTCTCTCTCTCTCTCTCTCTCTCTCTCTCTCTCTCTGCCTTAAAATTCCCAAACATCACTTTTTTGTCACAAGGACCTGACTTCCCTTGTGTCCTATACCTAGTCTTAGGTCCTAGATGTGGTTAGCAGTTCAAGAAATAGAGCAAAATAATTATAGCTGTATATTTCTGTAGCAATTTTATGTTTACAAATACTTTCTTTTTTGTAAATTAGTTTTTATCATTTTTAATATCACCTTAATTTCTTAGAATCACCCCATCATACACAACTCAGTTCAAACCTTTCTTTCAAACTACCTTGGTAATGATCAAGTTTTGAGAATACTGATGACATTTTCATATCTATAATAAGTAACTGGTTTGACCTTAATGAATGCGTTATATTTAGTCTTTAATGTTTCCTTAGATTTCTTCTGGATTTTTTATATCAAATTTTTCCATGAGTTCTGGTCTTTTTGTTACAAATACCAGAAAGCTTTTCAGTTCATCAAATGTCCATTTTTTCATTCAGGATTTTGCTCAACTTTTCTTGAATAAACTATTCTTGGATTCAATGCTAGGTTTTGCTCTTTGAAATACAATGTTCCAAGACCTATGGTCTTTTAGAGTACAAGCTACTAGGTCTTATGAAATCCTGATTACATTTCCACAGTATTTAAATTGTTGGTTTTTTATTGCTTGCAATATTTTCTCCTTAACCTGGGAGTTTTGAAACTTGGCCATGACATTCCTGTATATTTTCCTTCTGGGATCTCTTTCAAGTGAAGTAGATTTCTTCTATTTCTACTTTACCATCTTGTTCTAGAACTTCAGGGTAATTTTCCTTAATAATTTCTTATATTATTGTATCTAGATTCTTTTTTTTATTTTTTTTTGTTTTGTTTTTTGCTTTTTGGAGGACAATTGGGGTTAAGTAACTTGCCCAAGGTCACACAGCTAGTTTTTGTGTTAAGAGTCTGAGGTTGGGTTTGAACTCAGGTCCTCCTGACTCCAGGGCTGGTGCTCTACTCACTGCACCACCTAGCCGCCCCCAGATTCTTTTTTTAAAATTCTAACTTTCAGGTAGTCCAACAATTGGGTAGGAAAAGGTAAAAGGGAGCAATTATATTATAAAAATGGGGTGTGAAAGGAAGAATTAATACAAAGGAAGCAGGTAGCATTGGAGGTCTGGTAATATTGAACCTTACTCTCATCTAGGTTAAAGAGGAAACAGTGTGGACATCTGGAAGGGTATAGAAGTCTTCCAAACATCTAGAGATGTGAGAAAACTGTAAGACATGGTGGGGGAGGCACTTTTAGAAGGGTATGCTGATTGGGATTTAAGAGGGTTAGGGGAGAGGAGGAAAGGACTTTTGAAGGGATGTGTAGATTGAGATTGGGGGTGGAGGAGAGAATGAAAGGACTCTTGGAGGGGTGGGTGAAGTGGAGGTGGGAAGGTGGGGGCAGGAGATAAGGTAATAGGGATAGGGTAAAAAGAGAAACTGAGAAAGAAAATAATAAATAAAAATAAGATGGAGGGAAATTCACAAATAGTAATTATAACTTTGAATGTGAATAGAATGTCTGTAACAGCTCTCTTTGTGATAGCAAAGATCTGGAAATTACAGAGATCCCTATCAATTGGGAAATGACTGAACAAGTGGCATATGGTTGGGATGGAATACTGCTATTCTATAAGAAGTGATGAGCTTATTAATCTTAGAAAGGCATAGAAAGACTTGTACAAAATGATGAAAAGTGAAGTGAACAGAACCAAGAGAACATTGTGTACAGTAACAGCAATATTGTTTTAAAAATGATTTTGAGAGACCAAGTCATTTTGACTGTTATGGAAACACAAATTAAAATAAAAGACCATATGAAGAGAGACTCTATTTGCATCCAGAGAAAGAACTGATAAATGGAAATATGTATAGAATAATTTTGTGTGTGTGTATATGTATATATGCATATACATGTACACACACTTATATATACTTATTTGTGTCTAATAGTAGCCATCTATAGGGAGGAGAGGAAGGAAAAAAGGGAAAAAAGGAGACATTTGCATGATTTAAATGAAATTTACGATGATTTAAATATAAATGATTGTTGTGCATTTGAAGAGAATAGCAAGTTGTACATGGTAGATTTGCAGTCTCATGTGCAATCATCTTTTTTATACTACTGTGTTATGTAAATGCCTGTTTTGTTCCTTGAATTGAAAATAAGATAAAATTTAAAAAATAAAATGCTAACTTAGCAAGGGGCTCTAAAAAAATCATCTTAGTTTTCCCCCAGTATCCCTCATGAACCACCACCACCAAAGAGTCATTCCATATAAAAATTTTAAGAGAAAAAAATCAGCATAAAGGATCAATACATTGGGGGAAATTTTGAGAATATATGCAAGCTACAAGACACATAGTATATACAAGTACTTTTAAACCCACTTTCCTCACAACCTTGTGAGGTAGATAATAATCATAGCTGACACCTATAGCAATTTAATATGTAAAAAGCATTTCACTTATAGTATGTGGTAATACAAATATTATTATTTCCATTTTAAATATGGAGAAACCCAGGCCCTTAGAGATGAAATAACATGCCCAAGGTCACAGGGTCACATGAATGCCTTCCCAGCCAATCCTGGGAGGCATTCAAAGACATTTGAGATGGTACAGGGAAAAAAATCTATCTGAAAAGGGAATTAGAAAGAAAAGGTAAACCTGGCCTTTTTTATCTTGTTGATTTTAGGCGTGCAGGCTATGTTCTAGCCCGAACTGGAATTTTGTGCCCCCAGGTTCCTGACTCCAGGTTCAGCACTCTTTCCATTATGCTATCAGTAATCTCAGAGAGTTTCCTATTTCTGGGTCCTTCCAGATAGGCTTTATAATTGGAGAAAGCCGTTAGAATTATGTGGTGACACCTCCTTCCTCCTTCTTCCCTAATCCTCTCCTGTCTTGCTACAGTCCTCGGTGGCAAAAACTTTCACTCTACCTCTGACTGTATGTATATTTGCATCAGTAGTGAACAAAAACTGGTTTAGTCAAACCAAAGGAGCACAAAAGAACCAGGTTATCAAAAGTAAAGCTCATACAGCAGCAAGCCATATCACTTCTTGGTAACAATGAAGAAATCATAAACTTAAAGAAGAGAAAGAAGAAAAAACTTCAGTTACTTTCCTTTTTTGCTTGTCACTTATATACAGGATTTGTGAGAATAGAATTTGTAGGTATAACACTTTAAAAAAAAAGAGCTAACTTCATTGGATATAACTGAACAGTGGTTGCTGGTACCGTGTTTCCCCGATAATAAGACCTATCCCGAAAATAAGCCCTCCCCTTACTGTGTAAGATTCCTCTAAAATAAGCCCTCCCCCGAAAATAAGCCCTATTGAGATTGCTACTGTAGTAAAGGTGATCCCCTGCGCTACACGCTACATTATGGTACCCTCTGTATGCACCGTTCCCCCCCCCCCGTGAAATGCACGCTGCGCTCCGAGCTGCATCCAGTCAGAGCTGCAGCAGTGAGCGCGTCATCCTGTTCTTCCCCAGTGATTTGCTTATTGAATAAAGCTACATTTTTTTGTTCACATTTACCTGTTTATTAAAATTGCTGTCAATGTTCATTAAAATAAGCCCTCCCCTGAAAATAAGACCTCTGGTGTTTTTCTGTCCAAAAAATTAATAAGACAGTGTCTTATTATCGGGGAAACACGGTAGGAATAGGGCATCCTCTATCTCTTATCTCTGACTCTTACTATTCTCTCTTTCTATGTCATGAGACTGTGTGTGACAGGGCTACCTATCTTTTTAAAATTTTTTTAAAAATGTTTGTGTAGGTGCATGTCTTGGGGATTTAAAAAATTATATGGTTTACTTATGCAAAGCATGCCTAACTGGAATACTTAGGGAAAGAAAGTGGCTCCATGTTGTCCAAATTCCTCAAGGGACAGAAAAAAAACATTGGAAACTTGTGAAATGAAGATTTGAAGTAATTTTTAAAATATTATTATTATTTCAAAAAGTTGCTGTGCAATACTTAATTCAGACACATACCACAAGTTAATGCCTGGCCATCATGCTTTTGTCAGCATATTCTTCGAGCTTTTTAAGTTTACTGTGTTTGAACTGTGGTTTCTTATTTATCCTCTTTTTCCTTAATCGGACTGTAATGTATGATCTGTCAGCCTGTGAACCTTTAAAGTATGATTCAGGTATTGTCATATTCTTTACTGTGTAATAAAAAAAGTTTAAAAAATGAATTAAAAAAAGAACTATGTGGTAGAGTAATTTATCATGGGGAGATGAGCTGAAAGAATAATACTAACACTAACTCACATTTCAATAGTTCTTTCCTTACCACCATGTGAGGCAGGTAGTCTAAGTATTATTATTCCCATTTTCCAGAAGAGTAAACAAGCTCAGGAGTTAGAAAATTGGCTAGATAGATGTTTAATCTTCAACTTTGATTTTATCTGTCCTTCCCCTCTTCCTTCCCTTCCCCTACCATTGATCATTACATATTAGCCCCAAGCAGAATGAAGAACCAGGAACTCAGAAGTATCAACCTGGCAGGATTTGACGGATAGTTCCTCCTTGATTGAAAATATGTTTCATTGGGTAACAGATGTTGAGTTCTATCTGAGGAACTCGCTGCAGAAATTCCCTGCAATAATTAAAGTGGGAGGAAAGTAATTATGTGAAAGAGCCCAGGAGATTTAGGTCCCAGCTGTGAATGACTAAAAGAGAAAGTAATCTTCAAATCCCTGAGAATGTTGAAGAATTTTTTTTTAGAAAAATAAACTGGAAAAAGTAAGGAACCTGACAGATGTTGAAGACCCAGCAGTTCCACCTGTCTTGTGTTTATTCAGTTGCTAAGCGTTTTTCAGTCAGTCAGGAATTTGGGAGTTATGTCAAATAGATTGGCAGGTCAGGGGAAAGAAAAAGAAGGAATAGCCAGCCATCATCAGAAATCTGTAAGAAGTAAAAATTATAGTTAAATTCTGAGCCTTGATGTTGTGGTGGGTATAGTAGTCCTAAATATGTCTGGGTGGGTCAGAAAACAGCTGTGCAGTGATGTTGGAAAAAGGACAGTAGTTTGGGAAATAGGGCAGTTAGAGGGGTAGCCATATGTGAGGTGCATTACAGACAAGAATAACATTTAAATATATGACCAATACTAGAGGGAATTCAGGGGAGACACTAATATGCTAAAGTATTGAAGAACACTAGAATGGCAATTGAAAGAGCCAGTGCTAGAAGGGCATTGAGAGGGTAACTGGAAAAACCTATCTGGAAGGAGAATTAGAAAGAAAGGATAAATTTGGCCCTTTTCCTCCTGTTGATTTTAGGGGTGTGTAGAATGTTCTCCTTTTTTCCAAGAAATTGAGTCATACTGATCTCCTTTGTTTGAGGGTAATAATAAAGATAATGGTTGTTACCATTGTTATAGTAACATTTGGTAATTGTCATAGAATCTAGAACTGGAAGGGAAGAACTTTAGAGATTTAGTCCAAAGGTTCTTTAGCTATTTTGGGGTCATGACCCCTTTTGACAATGACTGGTGAAGTCTATGGACCCCTTGTCAAAGTAACATTTTTCAATGCATAAAACAATATAAAAAATTACAAAGGAAACCAAATATATGAAAATACAGTTATCAGGTGATTTTAAAACAAGTTAATGAACCTGAGGTTAAAAAATCCTGATCTAGTCCAACTCCTTCATTTTATAGAGGAGAAAGTGGAGGTACCCGAAGGGTAAGTCACCTTCCCATGGTCACACAGCTATGTAAGTACCAGTCAGTCAGTATTCAAACCCAATACCTTTTATTACAAATCCAAATATCTGTCCATTACACTATCCAGCCTCTCAATAATTTGTTTCTGTATACTTTGTCTTATTAACATGGTTGTTATAGATGTCATGATTTGGGAGGATATTTTTGTTTTGTTTTGAGAGAACTAGGGAGCAGGGAGCTCTCTAACTGCATTGCTATAAGAAATTATCTGTAATGAAGCAACTTCTACCAATTCAAATCTGCAACTGTTCCACAACCTGCCATCTTAGAGAGTTGACTTGAGATGCTGAGAGTCTTGCCCAGGGTCTCATAGCTAAGACATGTCAGAGTTAAGATTTGAATGCACAGCCAATACATGTCAGAGGCAGTCACTAAATATTTATTAGGAACCTACTATGTGCCAGGCTCTGTACTGGGTCTTCTGGATTCTGAAGTCACCTCTTTATCTACGCTACCAGATTGCCTCTCTACTATTATTAAGAATAATTCTAGTGACTGCTAGTTTTATGAAGCACTTCACACACATTGAGTCCTTTGGTCTTACAATAACCTTGAGGTAGGCCCTACAGGAAGAACCCTACATAATCTCAGGGCTTGAACTGCTTGTGAGGCATACCAGCCTGTACTTCACCCAGTGACCACTCACTCTCTCCCCACATTCACACAACTCCTGATCTTCTATGAGTTCAACCCAAATTTCTGGTTCCAACACTCAAATTTCTTGTTTGAGTCAGAAATATCCAGAAATACTGTCTCTGTCTCTCCCTCTCTCTGTCTCTCTCTCTCTCTCTCTGTCTGTCTCTCTGTCTCTGTCTGTCTGTCTCTCTCTCTCCGTCTCTCTGTCTCTCATTTTTTCTCCTTCTTGCTTCCTACTCTTAACATACACCTTCCTTAATTCTTTGATCTTGGATGTCCTCTGCAACAACACTCATGTCAAATGTTTACATGTGATATATTTGTACATTGCCTCCCTTGCTATAATGTATGTTCCCTGAGAGCAGGCATTGTTTCCATTATTTTTTTACTTTGTATCCCTAGCACTTAGCACAGTATAGATCATAGCATTACTCAATAAGTAGGAAGGTTCATTTCCTTAGCACAGTATAGATCATAGCCTTATTCAATAAATGGAAAGGTTCATTTCCATACTGCCTCTGTAGCTTAGGAAGTGACTTAGTTTCAGACAGCTATTTGTCCCCACTGCCAACCACATTAAGCTGCTTTTTGTTTAAGCAAAGAATCCCTAGTCTGACCCATGGCCACCCAAGCTTTTCTAGGTTAGTGTGGATTTTTCCTCCTTATGTGAATTCTTACCGGCCTATGGTACTGTGGAAAGTATGCTAAATTTTGAGTAAGAGGACCTGAGTTCAGATCCCCCCTCTAACACTTATTACTTGAGTGACCTTGGATAAATGACTTCACTAACCTTCATGGGCTAAACTTCAATGTCCTCATCTGTAAAATGAGAGAGTTGAGCTAGGTGGTGTCTGAGGACCCTTTTAACTCTAGCTTTTAGCTTCCAAAATAAACTCATACCACTGTTCTTTCATATCTCGAGGAGGGAGTATTTAAAGCCAAATCTAGAAGGACTGGTATACATTTATGATCCAACCAGAACTTCATCAAATTTTCAGTGACCACTAGACAACCTCAGCTTTAGGGGTCCATAGCTTTTTGATGCTTACTCAGCATCTACCATGGCTAGAAAAACAGCTAATGTGTTGGAAGTACTCCCTGATGGTGCAGAGGTGATATCACTAACAACCTATCCCTGGGAAAATGCCAAAAATATATCTTCAGTGATTCCTCAGTGAAAATGTGAATGCCATTTCGGGTCATCTCTTCAGAGGCCTGACTCTCCCTGGGGACCTCATTTGGCTTCTTCTTTGGGAGGATAATCTTCCCCCACAGCATGAGCCTCCCTTTCCTGTGCCCCCAGAGTCCTCCAACATGACCAGCCTTTTGACAACTTTCCAGTGGCAAAATGAAAAATAGGCTCAATAAAATCTGGGGCTGGGATAAAGAAATGAGATTAGGGGCACTGTGATGGCCCCAAGCCCTCTTCTACTGCTATGTGAAAGAGCATGGCAGTGTTAGCTGCCTTAATAGCCATATGCCTCCCATAGTCTTAAAAATCCAGTCTATCTACATTTGAAGCTGTGGGCTTTCATTAGAACCCACATTTATCATGAAGGATTGTTTGGGTATTGTTTTTTCTCTGTGGAGTCTGGATACAACTGAGGCCTCAGAGGTATCACATTGAAAGTTGCTTTGCTAGTAACTCTCAGGACTCCCTCCCATTCCATTCTAAGTTTCATGACTGTATTTTCAAGAATTTAAGTTACTGTGCCAAGTGAAGCAAAGTAATAATAATAAATGACACATTTCTGAGACACTTTGAAGTTTAAAAAGTGTTTCCTCACCATTTAAGAGATAGTGCAAGTAATATTGTTAGCCCCATTTTATGGATGAGGAAACAACTTTTTAAAGTTTAGTTGAATCATTTGAACTTATTCACATAACTATTAAATTTTAGAACTGGGACTTGAATTCAGATCTGCTGACCCTTTTAGTTTTCCAGATAGCTAAATGAAAACACACACATACCCAGGCATGAGCGCACAGACACACACACACACACACACACACACACACACATACACACACACAAATACACGCATATTCAAAAGTGAAAGTAATACCAATATAAGCTAAAAAAATATTTTTAAGAAAAGACAATGGAAACATCTCATTCCTGGTCATAAATTGGAGAAGCACTTTTTGAAGATTGTACTAAGATAAAACTGAGCTCAATTGATGTGACTTAAAAGGTGTGGTTCAAATACCAGCTACCTGTGTGACCTAAAGCAATCATTACATCACTCTGTACTTGCCATTTCTTCTTCCGTTTAGTGATAGAGATGGACTACATGGCCTTTAAGGGCCATTCTGGTTTTAAATCCTGTGCTTTAAGTGCAGGGGCACTCAAAAGTGGCTAGAAAGATAGCTTCCAAAATATTGCATTTTGTGCTTAGGGGTATTTTAGGAAAGGCAATGGGTGTTCCATCTTTTCTTGAAGCTATTTATTACAGTCCATGTATCATGCTTTGCCCCCTGAGATGCAGTCATGTGTGATCTTGCAATGGACCATGGCTGCATGAATAATGATTTCCACTGGGTAGGTGGTAGAGAGCTGTTTGTTGATATTTTTATGAGCACGGCCAGCTTCACAGCAAATTACTAGGATTGGGTGGCATTTTTACTTGGCCATGCTGCTAATCACCCAAAGCCCTGAGAAACAGTGAGGGATAAAGCAACAGCTGTAGAATTAATGTAACAGAGTACTGTGGGCACATTACTCACAGCATGTTCTCCCAAACTAATGGCACTGTATCTATGTCAACACTGCATGATCCTGCTGTAAGGATCCTGGATGGTTCCTATCTGTGGTTGGCTTGGTTTTATGTGCTAAAAGAGTCAAAAAAAAAACTTTCCTTCATTTGCCTGGGAAAATGTTTACATAATAATTCTTTGCTTCTCTCCTGTTCAAAACTTCATTGTCTTCAATACTTGTGGTTTTAGACTTAAAGAAAATTGACAAATACAGATCGTGCAACAGATGTGGATTAGAAGCAAAGCTAGATCTCAGTTCATCAGTCTAGAACTGGAAAGGAATTCAGAGGATTCTCTTCTCCTCTATTAATCAAACCCTGTCTTGATTCTGGGGGAGCTAAAAATGAAGGTATAGGATAATCAGCAGATACTGGAATTTCCTTTTTCCCCTTTGGGTATGTTAATGGCCCCAAAGGAAGGTTATCACTAAGACCTAGTTCTGCTACTTCCTATACATGTAACCTTGGGGAAATCACTTTAAACATCTCTGAGTCTCAATTTCTTCATCTGCAAAATGGCAACCATCCTTGTACTACCTCCTCCATGAGGTTCTTTCTTACAAGAGGGAATAGTGAGATAATGGATATAAAGTGATTTGCAAACCTAAAAACACTATATAAGTGTCAGATATTATAATCATCCTCATGAGGGTCCTTACCTTGTGACACCTCCACTGGGATATTTTCTCCATGTGTTTGTTCTCAGTTTTCCAACTTTTTAAGGACCATGCCCACTTTTTCAACACATGTGGGCTAAATTTCACTAAACAATAGTGATAGTCTTTCCTTTGGAATCAGTTTTCAAGATATTTCTAAAAGAAGAAAATTCTCATCTATGTTAAATCTGGAAATAATGATGAGAAGGGAACAGGTAGACTTTTACAGACAATTTTCAACCATAGTTGATATATTCAGTTACACAGTTGATTGAATGGTGTAGAGCAGTGGGGTCAAACTCAAACAGAAACAGGGAAACCTTATACATAAGGTTCCCTGCTGACCACACATTAGTTTTTAAGTGTAATATTACCTATGTTTTATTGTATCTCTGTTTATTTTGTTAAGTATTTCCCAATTCTATTTTAATATGGTTTGGGTGCATTCAGAGCCATATGTTTGATACCTCTGATATAGAGAATAAAAGATCCCACTTATGTTTATTACTTGTTGATTACAACAAAATGGTTGATTTTGTAAGGCAGAATACATACTTTAAGAGTCTCCTTTTACAAGGTGTCTCTCATGCATATAAAAATATAGGTGATTCCTTAACATTTGCAATCAGAGGTAACTTTTTTCCATGATTTTTGGAATATCAAAGAGAGCATCACAAAACATTGAATCATGCCTATTATAGTTGTTCATAACTTGTAGAGGATTTCATACATAAAGTCCAAATGTAAAACCACCCATAGATGGTGAAGTTTTCTAGGTGTTCCTTTTGTGTAGGACATTGTCCAAAGGCCTTCGTGGGGTACTCAAAACTAAATGGATGAAAATATGTATTGTCCAGATTAACAACCTATTGAGTTAATTCTCCAATACATATATCTTGGGTTGGACTATGAATTGAGCAGAAGGAAGAAAGTGGGTTGGATTCTGTTGGGAGAATTGGGCAGTCCTTTCACTAATCCCAAGCTGTTCCCTGACACTACAATTCACATTTTCATTATTTTACATATGATGTAATATAAAGTGCTCAAATTCTAAAGGCGTCTTGTTAGCATATTTGCATATTTAAGGCACCAGGATGGGCCAAGAGTTGGAGAAAAGGACCTTGCTATCTAGATTGCTTGGCTTCTTGGGATCAAAGAGGCTTCATAGCTCAGCTTCCATATATCTCCTGTAGGGTTTCTTTGGCAAAACTCCCTGAAATGGATTTCATGGGCATATGCTCCCCACTACAGGTTAAATGGGGATTATAAGAAATTTCTAACTCTGTCAGGTAGAGGCTTCAGGCCTCTGCTAGCAGAGGAAAGCATATTCAGGAGACAGACTAAATACTTGTCTGACTTGTCTGTCCTTCAAAAGAACTTTGACTTTGGGGATACAACTCTTGGATCTAAACAAACCTTTTTCTCCCCTTCGGGAGAGAAATTCCTCTTTCTCTAGTCTGTTAAGTAGTCATGTGAGGATCTTGCCTTTTTAAAAGAGCTGAATATTAACCTCTGAACAATAAGCTTAAAATAAGATGATACATTGATTGGGGAATGACTAAAGAAATTGTAGTACATGGAGGTAATAGAATATTACTGTGCTGATGATGAATGTGATAAATGCAGAGAAATAAGGAATAATTATATGAATTGATACAGAGTAAAATAAGCAAACCTAAGAAATCAATATACACAATGGTGTGCAACAATGTAAATGAAAAGAACAACCATACAAACAAAAAAGTGAATGTTGCAAAATTATAATAAATAAGCATGGTTTAAAAAAAGATGAGAAGATACTCCCATGCTCATCCTTTGTAGAGGTGAGAAGTCCACAATTATCATACATTGCATCTTTTTAAATGTATTCATCAATTATGTTGAATTTTTCCTCTACCTTTTTTTTGTCTTTAAAAAATACTATTTCAGGGCGGCTAGGTGGCACAGTGAATAGAACACTGACCCTGGAATGAGGAGGACCTGAGTTCAAATCCAGCCTCAGATATTTGACACTTACTAGTTCTGTGACCTTGGGCAAGTCACTTAACCACAATTGCCCTGCCTTCCCCACTCAAAAAAAAAAAAAATATTTGTTATATGAAATGTCTCTCTCGGAGAGGAAGGATACTAGGGAACACATTGGTGATATAAAAAAAATCAGTAAAAACTTATTTTAAAAACAGATAGATGACAGAGCCCAACTCCTTTTATGGAGAAAGGCTAGCACCTTAGCTGAGGGCTCCAGCTAAAGTTCAACAAATGGGAGCAGCAAGAACAGCCCATGAAAGAGAAAGAAGAGAACCAATGTAATGCAAAACCCAACAGGGAGAGATTAGAATTCTAAGCAGGTCCCACAAAAGCAATGTAATGATTTTAACACAACACATTGGCCAGTCTGTAGCATTAAATCAGTGGTATTTCCATGTGTGGGACCTGGCCGCATATTCTACATGTGATTGCTTCTTGTGTCTACTCTTCCTATTGATGATTGGGAGGGGAAGTATTCCAGGCTTATGAGGGAAGTGTTCAATTACTACTTTTCTTACTATGATATTTTACTAAATGTCTTTGCCAACTAGAAGATCACACATTGGCAGTCACTTAAGAGTTCTGACTTTGAATAAACTCTGACTCACAGAGTCCCTAGATTCAATAGATCCAGAACAGAATAGGAGGGATGGTATAAAATCAATTTGTAGGAATGGTGAAGCAAGCAGCTTGCTGACAATGAAGTTCATCTTTTCAATGTTAATATTCTCCCTATGATGCTATATGGACATAATTCATGGAATGTCACATGCTTTTAAGAACACAAATTGCAAGGTGGCTAGGTGGTGCAGTGAACAGAGCACCAGCCCTGAAGTCAGGAGGACCTGAGTTCAAATCTGGCTTTAGACACTTAACACTTATTAGCTGTGTGACCTTGAGTCCTCCAAAAAAAAAAAAAAGAACACATTTCGCAGGATTCCAAATGAAATGGTATTTTTTTTTTTAAAAAAGATTGTAGCATATGGTTACCAATGATTTGTGTGTGAAAAGTGGCATAAAATAATAAAAGATGTCATCAGGGACACATGCTTTAGAAAAGTAGGAATATCAGTTGTATAATAAGAGTGAAGTATATCACAGGTCATCTAAATATTTCACTGGTATCCACAAATATTAAGAAAAAAACAGGACCAAGTCTTAGTATAGTAGCTCTCAAAGAGTGGTCCAAGGATGTCTGGATCCCCTAATCCTTTCAGGGAGTCTGCAAGGTCAAAACTTTTCATAATAATACTAAATACTCCTCCTTTCTCCTACTACATATCTATGTGAAGCCAGATTTTCTTCATATACTTCAATCAAAATAGCATTTTGCAATAGATTGAATGCAACAGCAAATGTAAGAATCTATCTCTCTCCTACTAAGTCAGACATTGAAGTTGTTTGCAAAAATATGTAAAATAATGCTTCTTCTCACTAAAATTTTTTTTGTTTTGGAAAATTTGGTCACTCTTCATGTTATATTCTATTAACATAATAGGTTAGTTATCAACATTTTAAATGAATAAATATTTTTTAATTATCAGTTTTGATTTCAACTAGAGTAAATACAAATATATCTAACTCAGATAACCAAAAGCTCTGTGGAGTCCTTAATAATTTTAAAGAGTGTGATGGGGAATGGTCAAAGGATATGAGCAGGCAGTTTTCAGAAGAAGAAATCAAAGCTAACTGTAGTCATAAGAAAAAATGCTCTAAATCACTATTGATGAAAGAAATGCAAATTAAAGACAACTCTGAGGTGCTACCTCATACCCATCAGATTGACTAATATGACAAAAAAGGAAAATGATAAAAGTTGGGAGATATGTGGGAAAACTGGGACACTACTACCCTGTTGGTATGGTGGTGAACTGAAACAACCATTCTGGAGAGCAGTTTAGAACTATGCCCAAAGGGCTATAAAACTGTGCATCCCCTTTGATCCAGCAATACCATTACTAGGTCTGTATCCCAAAGAGATCCCAATGAAAGACAGGGGCAAGGACCTAATCATAAAACAATATTTATAGTAGCTCTTTTGTGGTGGCTAAGAACTATAAGTTGAATACCCATCAATCAGAGAATGGCTTTACAAGTTGTGGTACATGATTGTAATGGAATATTATTATACTATAAGAAATGACAAGCAGGATGATTTCAGAAAAACCTGGAGAGACTTACATGAACTAGTGTCAAGTGAGGTGAGCAGAAGTAGGAGAACACTGAATGTAGTAATAGCAATATTGTATGATGAAGAACTGAATGAGGGGCAGATAGGTGGTGCAGTGAATAGAGCACCGGCCATGGAGTCAGGAGAACCTGAGTTCAAATCCCACCTCAGACACTTAACATTTACTAGCCGTGTGACCTTGGGCAAGTCATTTAACCCCAATTGCCCTGCCCTCTCCCCTCCAAAAAAGCAGCAAAAAAAGAGCTGAATGACTTAGGTATTCTCAGCAATATAATGATCCAAGACAATCCCAAAGGACTCATGTGGAAACATGCTATCCATCTCAGTGAGAGAAATGATATTGTCTGAGTACAGACTAAAGCATACTATTTTTCACTTTCTTTCATTCTTTTTGTTTTTGTTTCAGTCTTCTTGTACAAAATGAATAATATGGAAATGTTTTACATGATTGCATATGTATAACCTATATCAGATTGCTTTCCATCTCAAGGAAGGATGAGGGGAGGGAAGGAGAGAAGAATAGATTTGGAACTAAAACTTAAAAAAAAAGAACCCAAATGTTAAGGATTCTTTAAACACATAATTGGGGGAAAATAAAGTATTATTTTTAAAAAGAGTATAATAAGGATCTTGATATGAAAAATTTTGAGAACTGCTGCTCTAGTATATTGGGTAAGTCCCTCATTGAGGATTTATGAAAGGCTATAGAAAAAAATATGCAGAATGAGAAGGCTTAACTAGATTCTCCTATCAGTGAACTGATATATCATTTCATCAACGTTTTATTTTCTTTCTGAAGTAGTTCAGATCCTTTTGACAAATCTCAGAAATATACTATTCTCTTATTGTGACACTGACCCCCTGGGGAGGGGGGTTGATGAGGTGGAGAGAGAGAATAGGAGAGAAAGAGAGAGATTGAAATTTTTATTTCAATTTTTATTTCTGGGCTCAAGGAACTTGAAAGATTTTAGTCATTTCTCCCAAACAAATCCCCCCCTCTGTGGGTAACCTTGTATCTTGAAACAAGAAAACTTTAGTCCAAAGAGATGAATGTCAGAGTGGAGCACTCTGTCCAGTATCAGTCCTAGAAACATCAAAATAGCTATGCCAAAAGAGGAAAGAGTTGAAATAAAATAACCAAATGAGCCCTGAAGTTAGACCAGGCTCTGAAACTTTAGCAAATTGCTTATCTTCTCTGTGCCTCAGTTTTCTAACCTTTAGATGAAAGGATTGGACTGTATGATCTCTAAGCTTCCTTCATGCTCTGAGTCCTATGGTTAATGGACCAAAGTTCCTAAACCACTGCTGAAACAGAATCTCAATCTGAGTTGTCGTCTCTATTATAATTTGTAGACTTGCAAGTTATTTTCATTCTTACATCTAAACAATTTCTTTCTAAAATTTTAATGCTACCAAAGATATCTACTTAAGATCATTATAGACTTTAGAGTTGGAAAGGGACCTTATCAGATTATCTAGGCCAGGGGTTTGCAAATTACTACTGTCCCATGAGCTAAGAATGGTTTTTATGTCTTTTAAATAAAGTTTAATTTCATTTAAAAATATAAAAACTATTTTTAGCGCCAGGTAAAGGTACCTGGATTTGGCCTTCCAGAAGTTTGCTTATCCCTTGTCTAATTCAATCCCCCTGTTTTACAGATGAGGAAACTAAGGCCCACAGATGTTAAATACCTTGCCCAAGGTCACCAAGATAGTAATAACTATTACTATCAGTTAGTAATTACTATCAGTTAGCACACTCAGGATTTGAACTGTCTTCAAGTCTAGCATATTTTCCATTTAACCAAGTTGACTCCTCATGACCATTAGTTAATATTTTTAATAGGAGAGAGGGCAAAGAATTATTTAATGCTATTTTGAGAAGGAAAATTAAAAAGGCTTTTCTTAGATTAGTGGTATGTATACAGGGATAATTAGAGGGAAAGGAGGTATTAAAAACATGATAAAACTTTCATTTTCTTTTTTTTTTTTAATTCAACTGAAACTCCATAGGGTTCTGTTGACGTCATCATCAATTCTGTTTATTTCTGTTTCTTATGCATGTATAATTCTTATAATTATAAAATGGTACATTCCATGTTAGAAATCTAAGGTGTGGGGCAGCTAAGTGGCACAGTGAATCAAGTGTTGGCCCCGGAGTCAGGAGGACCTGAGTTCAATTCCGGCCTCAGACACTTAACACCCACACAAAAACACTAGCCGTGTAACCTTGGGCAAGTTACTTAACCCCAACTGCCTCCAAAAAGCAAAAAAAAAAAATCTAAGGTGTGAAGAGCATCAAAGTGGTTGAGGTTTCACAGCCACATGTACATGCTTTCAGAGTGAGAATTGTGAGGTGTCGTTGACTTTGCACAGAAGTGAAGGGGTTTTGCTGTAGTCCCAGCAGGGTGAGGAGGAACAAGAAGGGATGTGGCACAAAAAAAAGATAGACAAGACTCCTCACTCCAGATGGAGATTAGGACTTAGCAGCAGCAGAACTTCCTGAAGGAAGAAAACTCTCATCATCATCATCATCATATCTCTCTCTCTCTCCTTTTGCTCCTCTCATGAAAGGGGATCTTGATTTCCTTTTCCTGTAGATTATTCAAGAATTTGCTTATTATTAAAACCAATAAATCTTAGGGAGAAAGATTAGTTCTTCAAAGAGACTTATTGCCTTTCTTTGATTAGTTATTTTATATTATAGAGATAATACTCTACTAATCTCATGTGATTGTATATTTAGACCTGGAAGGACTTTAGATCCTATCAAATCCAAACCCCTCAGTTTATAGATGGGGAAATTGAGGCATAGAGAAGTTAAGTGACTTACTCAGAGTAACACAACTAATAAAGTGTCTAAGGTAGGATTTGATCCCAGGTATTCTTGGCAGCTAGGTGGTACAATGGACAGAACACTGGACTTGCAGTCAAGAAGACTCAGATTCAAATCCAGCCTCTAGCTGTAAGTCATTTAACTTCCCTCCACCTTATTTTCCCCATCTGTAAAATGGGGATAATAATCACACCTACTTCCATTGTTGTTTTGAGGATAAAATGAGAATATTTGCAAAGTACTTTTGTAAACTTCAAAGTGCTATATAAATACTATTATTGTTGTTATTATTATATCATTATTCCTGACATCAAGCCTAGTGTTCCATTTACTGAGGTTTCTATAAGAAAAATACTTAATAAACTTTCAGAGCTTGTAAATGTGAGTTGTGATTGTTGTTTTCTATGGAAATCCTGGAAAGAAACCTAATATAAAATGCCTTTAAGGTGTAATTATTGACTTGTATGTATTTTATTACATCCTCCTTCCCCCCGTTTCCTTCTGTCTTCCCCTCTTATTTAAGGTGGTCCTAGATGTTGGCTGTGGATCTGGAATTCTCTCCTTCTTTGCTGTGCAAGCCGGGGCCAGGAAAGTGTACGCTGTTGAAGCCAGTGCTGTAGCCCAGTATGCCGAGGTAAGTGCATTCATTCACTTTGGGGCCAAGGCTTTGAAGGTTCTAGAGTTCCTTGTGCAGTGTAGCTAATTCTAACAGGGGACTTGGACACCAAGCCATGAGGCTTCCAGCTGGCCCTTTTCCAGTAGGCATCTCTGTTTCATTTGTACAGTGAACACGAAAATCATTTATCCATGGTTACAAAGTAAATGTAACAAAATTATAAAGTAACCCTCTTCTAATTCAGCTAATGAAAGGACTTCTTCTAATTCTTTAAGTAATAAAACAGGATGAGAATCCTAAACACTGTCATTTCTCACAGTTGTGCCCCACAGGGATGGTTAAGTGTGTTTGGTTTGGCATTTGTCTGAGTTTGTGATTTTGTGGGTGTAGGGGACTTCCCATGAGAAAACTCCCTCTACCAGAACAATATCTGAGGTGGACTTTGACCCCAGGTTTTCCTGACATCAAGTCTAGCATTCTATCCACTACGCTATAAGGTTTCTGTAAGGTAAAAGTTAACAACTGGTCTGTAATGTTAATAGTCTTAGAAAGGTGCTTTAGGGCACTGTCAAGTTAAGCCTTATTCCTGGCATCACACAGCTAAGATGCATCAGTAACAGGACCAGAACTTCTGACTCACAAGGACAGACTACCTCTCACTTAAGTGCATTACTGGTTTGAAATTTTCTAATTCACTTAAGGTTCATTTATGCTCAGTCTTCTCATAGGGACTTCATTTGTCTGATACTATAATTGAATAAAAAACCAGTATTCATGCTTGAAAGTGCCTTTCAGATGTCAAAGCCCAATAGAAGATGCCTTGTTCTTAATACAGAATTGTTAACCCTCACTGCCTACTATGGTTATGGCCCCAGGAACATGCCATATCCAGAATGCTTGACCAGGATATCTTTTCTTACCCTTTTGGCATTTTCCACTCAGAGTGCCAGTCCAACGAGGCGGTGGGTCTTTGGGATTCCTGAGCCCAACTCAGCATCGATCCTTGGGCAGACCTCTAAAACAATTCAACATTGCCCACTAGCACAGACAGGTCCCTTTTTATCCCCTTGTCTGCCCTGTCCCCTTTATCCCTCTTCACTCCCCTGTCCAGATCCAGTTCTTATTAGTTTCAAGTTCTTTTAGAGGAGCAATGAATAAGTACATTTATTTGGTCATGTGATCATTTTCGAGCTCTCCTTGGGTTTCCCTTCAAGCATGTAGTTTCCAGCCAGTTCATGTCTACAGTCTACTTATTACCTTGGCTTAATATACTTTCCCTTGAAAGTCCCATAGACAGTCCATTAACAAATCTTGTTGACTCTACCAACCCAACATGCCTCATATCCATCCTCTTCTCTTCACTCACGTACTCACTAGTTTCATTCAGGCCCTTATCACCTCTCACTTCGACCATAACAATAGACTCCAAATTGTGTCCAGTCACTCACTCCCTCCTCCGATCCATCTCCAATACAACTGCCAAAGTGGGCTTCCCAAAGCATAATCTGAATGTCACTGCTGCTCAAAGGGCTTCCATGGCTTTCTTTTGCCTCTAGCATAAAGTACAAACTTTTCTATTTAACACTGAAAACTTATCACAATCTGTCTTCAAGTTATCTTTTGAGACTCTTGCCTTTCTCTTCACATGCTCAAATAGAGGTCAGTTTGGCTGGAAAGTAGATATTCCCCAAATACAATGTTCAGTTCCCTCTGCCATACCTTTGTGCAGGCTGTGCCCTATGCCTAGGAAATGCCATTCCTCCTCACGCCTGCCTTCTATAAGCCCTAGCTCCCTTCATAGCTCAGTTCATGTACTACCTCCTATGAGGAGACTTTCCTGATTTCTGTAATTGTTGATGCTCTCCTCCATCTCCTCAACCAAAAAGAAAAAAGTTTACTTATTTTGCATAAGTTTTATATTTTCTTGTCTGAATATATGTTATTCTGCCCTACCCCAGTAGGAAATGAACATGTTACTGGGTTGATAACAGCCTCTAGTCTGGAAAGTTACCAATAGCCTCCAAAATCACCATGGTTAAAGCTACCAGGTCTGGGGACATCACTGCCTTTGCGTCTTTCTAGAACTGAAAAGGACAAATGAAACAGGACAAAATGTCAGGCTCATCTCTTGAGATCACAAAGGCCTAAAACAGTTAGGGTGAAGGGGCACAGACCTTCCCTCTCTCAGGGGAAGACCATGGTGCTTAAGCTTCAGCCTATTTTAGCCTTGAACTGCAGTGGGCCTCAATTTTCTACTCTGTAAAATAAAAGGATTAGATTAGATGAACTCAGAGGTCCCTTCTAGCTGTTAATCTATGTCTTGTGATTCTATAAACCTTCTTCCTTACTCATTAATATGCCATGTGCTTTTTTGCTTCTGGACCTTCATTAATACCGTATTTTGCCTGAAACAAGTACTCAGTAGAGATCAGTTGAATTTGCAGACGCGAGATGACAATAAATTGATGCCTTAGTTTGCATTAGTATTTTCCTTTGGGGCAGTGGTCTGTTCATGGTGCATCCAGGTAGTTGCCCACTTTCTTCAAACAGCATACATTTTTATAGGTATTTTGAGTTTATTGCCATAAAAAAAAAATTCCTTAAAACTAGCGGTGAGGTATGAAGGGAGAACTGACCTTCAAATGGGTGAGTGAGAGGTTGTCCCCTCATAGGGTGTCATCTTGCATCTACAGGCACCACCACTCCAGATACTATGTATTTTTAGGTAGAAACTGAACCAGCAAATGTTTAATTTTTTTCCCCTGAAGGCTTCATTAAAAAAAAAAAAAAAGATAAAATTACAACAGGAAAAAAATGGACCAATTTAGCAATGATAAACAGTCTCTGGATTCTAATCAAAACTTCTCATCTGAATTTTCCTTCTTGTACCAGCCTCATATATGCTAATGAAACTTAATGTGAATATCTTCAAATTACACAGAATTCAACTTCTATTGTGTACTATAGCCCAACCTTTCAGTATGTGCTCTCCTGGACCAGGGGAAGCTGCATAGAGGAGGTAGGAGTGGTACTTGAGCTGGGTCTCACAGTTTGGGTAGGAATTGAGTGTGGCCCCTTTCCAGGTTTGGGAGTCCCTTGTCTTTCTCTCTTTCTAATGTATGGCCATTCTCTGCACAATCACAGTGACTCCTTCATTGGGAAAATGCTGCTACTTTTCACCTGAATACTATTTGCAGCAGCTACAAATTTAATATATAAGTTTGGTAAACTTGGGGACCAAAGAATGAAGTTAGGTTTATTGAAACTCCCTAGATGCACTGTTATTCCATGTTGGTTTTTATCCTCTGCAGGTCTGGTGTGTATTAGCTCTGTTCCCACTGAAGTTTACTTTCTCCCACCTCTGTTATTGCTTCTGTCCCTGTTATTCTCTGTGGTTGCCTTTCTTTTATATCTATTCCTTTAATATACATAGGATCATAAAATGTTAGCTCTGGAAGGGAGACTGTGCAACCTATTTTCTAAAAGAAACTGACGTCTAAAAAAGTGAAAGGACTTCTCCTAAGTGAGATAATACCATGTTTCCCCGATAATAAGACCTATCCCAAAAATAAGCCCTCCCCTTACTGTGTAAGATTCCTCTAAAATAAGCCCTCCCCCGAAAATAAGCCCTATTGAGATTGCTACTGTAGTGAAGGTGATCCCCTGCGCTACACGCTACGTTACAGTACCCTCTGTATGCACCGTTCCCCCCCCAGTGAAATGCACGCCGAGCTCCGAGCTGCATCCAGTCAGAGCTGCAGCAGTCAGCGCGTCATCCTGTTCTTCCCCAGTGATTTGCTTATTGAATAAAGGTACATTTTTTTGTTCACATTTACCTGTTTATTAAAATTGCTGTCAATGTTCATTAAAATAAGCCCTCCCCTGAAAATAAGCCCTCTGGTGTTTTTCTGTCCAAAAAATTAATAAGACAGTGTCTTATTATCAGGGAAACACGGTATATAATATTAATATATAATATAAGGCAGGAGAAGGTAGTAAGTGGGTATGCTCCTAGATCGGTAGTTCAGTGAATTAGAATTGTAGGCCTGGGGGGGGGGGCGGCTAGGTGGCACAGTGAATAGAGCACCAGCCCTGGAGTCAAAAGGAGCTGAGTTCAAATCCAGCCTTAGACACTTGACACACTTACTAGCCGTGTGACCTTGGGCAAGTCACTTAACCGCAATTCCCCTGCCTTCCCCCCTCCAAAAAAAAAAAAAAAGAATGGTTGGCCTGGATTCGGGAAGACCTGAGTACAGATTTGGCCTCAGACACTTACTGACTATGTGACTCTAAGCAAGTCACTTGACTTCTGATGGACTCAAGTTTCCTCAGCTGCAAAATGGGAATAATAATAGCACTTCCCTTACAGGGTTGTTATGAGGATCAAATGAGATAATGTTTTTAAATGTTTAACACGGTGCCTGGCACATAATAGGCACTATATAAATGCTGGTAATCATTATTGTTATTACTATTGTTATTATTTAAATAAGGGTCCTCCACTCTTTTCTCTATATATTTTCTTCCCTCTAGACCTTGGCAGCACCCATAGATTCAATGATTATTTCTTTGCAGATAATTTCTAGATCTAAGTTTCATATATATAATGTATGTGTGTATATATATATATATATATATATATATATATATATATATATATAGTCCTAACCTGTCTGCTGAGCAACAGTCCTACTTATCTGATACCAAATCCAGTGCTCTTTCTACTGTGCTAAACTAACAATTAATTTACCATCAAATATTATATAATACCTTTCTGGAAGGCCTAAATAACTTAATCAATTACTTAGAGAGATTGTTTTAAAAGCTCATGTTCTCTCCCCGTTCAATCCAGTGCAACCTGTCAGACATCTTTTAAGCACCAACCATGGTCAAGGGGTTACGCTAGGAGCAAAATGGAAGATGACTTCTGCCCTTAAACAGCTTACAATCCATATTGCTCTCCACACAAGTCATAAGTCAAAAGATCAAAGGAGAAAAGTGACTTGCCCAAGACATTAAATCCTCCCCAAGTCAGGATTCCAATTCAAGTTCCATGACTAAATTCAGTGATCTTTTACCACACTAGGCTGCCCTCCCAGTGAATAGGCATACACCTTGAGAGTATCAGAGAAAAGATGCTTTAGATCACTGTTCAAATGCTGCATGGATACTGATGCCAAAACATCCTCCTTTTTCTGGTCTTTTCCTCTCCTTAAATTAGGGTGATATATACAGGTACTGATGGCAGAAAATAACAGAAATTATAAAACATGCATTTGTGAAGCCAGTACTATTACTGGAGTAATACAAAACTTTGGTAAGAAAGGGTTCCTGTACTTAGCTCACAGATTCAGAGGGAGATAAGGTGAGCAGAGATAACTGTAATACACACATTACCTGAAAAACACACTTGAGAGTTTTACAGGGCAAATGCATTTGAGAGATGAGGTCATATTTACATGTTTTTGGTGGAGGGTTTTATTGGCCAGAAACCCAGCATCTCATGAAGTCTTGGTCTAATGGCTTTGAAGATCTGAGTTCACTAATTTGCAGGTTTATACAAATTTTCAGCAAGAGTTTGTGGAATCAAGGTCAAAGTTGATACCACTGTGCCAGTTTTTCTCCTATTCTCTAAATATATCCCTTGCTCCTTTCTCCCACTGCCCTTCAACCTATCTTCAGGCTTCTGCTGAACAGCTGTTAGCATCTGGCACATGCATGCCCTTCACCTTCATGTCAGCTGCTGACAGTGAAGATAAGGTTCTAATAGAACAAATGGTGAGGAAACAGGGAGAAGGGGTCAAAGCCACCACCATCTGCCCACCTTGGTAGGTGAATTAATTTAAGAAAACAATCTAGAATTCTAACAATCTAAGAATTCGTAGCATTTAGGAAACAGGGCCTGGAGTAAACAACTGCTTTATGCAGAACTGAGTCTTCGGATTGAAATGCCAGCTCCTCTAGACATTTCATCAAGGAATAAGAAGCAAAGCAGGCTTCCTGTGCTCCAGGAAATTTATGTAAAGCACTTGAATAAACAGGAAGACAAGCCTGCCATGCATGAGGAAAGCCTGCCTACATTGGAGAATCCAGCTGGTGGCGGGATTGTCAGAGGCGTTATTTAAAATAGGCCAAGCGGAATATACGGGTTCATTTGTGCATAGTCCATTAGAGGGAGAAAATCCCTTCAGGGATATGGCACCATGATTAATGTTGAGGGAAAGCTGTTTTGGAGAAGAATGTAAAATTCAGCATTCTTACTACTTCTATTTAGCACCCAGTTCGTCTTCCAGAGAGGCACAGGGAGGTCTCATTCCAGTGGAACATGAATTATAGAAAGGGATAGCTTGGGTGTCCTACCAATTTGAGCACCAGTGATGAGTACCTAGCTTCTGGTCCCAAAGTAACACTGTTTATAAGGGCACATTGCAGTGAGATCACTTATAGAGATCTTTTTGGATATTCCTATAGATACCTTTTCTTCGAACCCTAAATTTTGCTGGAAATAGACATTGTGATCCTTTCTTTACCTATCTCAATTGTTGCATGGTCTGAAGTGGGAAGAGGCTCTTGGAGAAGCTCAGAAGTCATAAGATCAAAGGAGAAAAGTTCAGTGCCTCACTTGAGGTATTGAATGATGCCCAAGCCAGTATTCCATTTCAGGTACCATGACTCTAAATTCAGTGCTCTTTTATTTTACTAGGTCCCTGTGAGATGTTATATACTAGGAGAGCAACAGAGAGGACACTTTAGATCACCACTCAAGTGTACCTAGATGCTGATGCCAAAACATCTTTCTCTGGTCTTTTCCTCTCCTTAAATTAGGAAACACTCCTAACATAATCTTTGACTACCTATTGAGTTGCTGTAATTAAGGTGACCCAAAAACAGTATTTTATTTTGACTCATAATCTGCCTTGCATAATGGTTTCCCTAAAATATCCTGTCAAACTACATTGACATCCCTCACCAATACCCACTCCTTGACTTCTTCCCTTGTAGTATAGTGGATTGAACTGGGAGCCAAAAGTCTAGGTTCAAACCTGCATTGGATACTTACTGGCTGTGTTGCCCTGAGCAAGTCATCTAACATTTTTAAGTCTGTTTTTCTCTAAATTGGGGACAATAATCATTCCTTCCTCACAATTTTTGGGAGAAGTAAATGAGATCATACTGGTAAAGTGGGTTGCAAATCTTAAAGAACTCTGTAAATGCTAGCTGTTGTTATAAAAGTTTTACCCCACCTTTTTTTCTTCTAATTTCTCCTCCTTCTTTTGGGACTCCATTCCCAGCATACAATTTACTTTAACCATTAATTGGGATACTAGTATTTCATTGTCCCAGTTAGAAGAAGAGTTGTGTGAATACAAGCCAAGATAAAAGGACATATTTCTGGTGGGGACACACTACCTTCTTTTCTCTCCAGGATTTAAAGTTAAAACACGCCTTTGCAAGCATATTCTTAAGTTTCTATTTCCCAGAGGAATTTTTGTAGTTGATCCCCATCCACCTGTTCTAATTTAGTCCACCCTCTCTGGGCATGGTGGACGTTCTTGCTGACTTTACCCAGCTTTCAAAGCTAGACTGCCAAACTCTAACCCCTATAATGAAATAACAAAAATGAATCATCCACCATATATATGCAAGGCACTGCATGAGATACCAGGGATGGAAAGACACAAGTGAAACAAGGATCTCCTCTCTAGCAGCTTCTGACTTATAACTGCTCTGATGAATGTTCTGAGGGGGCTTCACCATCTTGCCAGCCCTAACCATGGAAATTATCAGCTTATCTATAACCCGAGTAGTTTTTCTTAGAATAGTGCTGAATTTGAAATAGGAAACCTCAGTTCAAATTACAACTCTGACTGCAAACTAGCTTTAAAATCTGGAGCAAGTCAGTTACCCGAGTGTCAGATTCCTCACCTGTAAAATTCAATTCAACAAATATTTACTAAGTGCCTAGCCCATGCCAGATACTAGGTCTTGGGTATTGGGGATACAAAGACAAAACGGACAAGTAATTTCAAGTTATCTACAAAATAAATGCAAAGTAATTTCTATGAATAAAGCATTAACTTGGAAAATCAGGAAAGGCCTAAGTAAGAAGGGATACTTGAACTGTTTTTGGTTGTTACTTTTCTTTCATTCTCAAAGAAGACCATTGACTTTGGGAAGGTGACTGAGGCTCCCATTCAGTGATTAAGGCTAGGTAAGAAATGAGGCACAAAAAATGGCCTCTTTTACCTGCTAAAAAAAATCTGGGAGGGGAAGACCCTCAGGATTTCTGGCCAAAACAGAAGCAATTTCTATGTACACTCTGAGCCAGCTCATTCTCCTTCCCAACTAGAAAGAAGAGGAACTAAGAGCTCACGAACTCTGCTTAGTAGAACTGGCTCAGAGAGAGGGAGGGCACCTTCCCATTTACACGATGACCACTTCTCTCTTCGTTCTCCTGTCTTTCTCTTGCTCAAGGAAGCTCACTTGAGCTGTGCATATTGAAGGGAGCTAAGGATTCTAAGAGGTGTATGTCAGGGAGTGAGAATATACCATGCAAAGGCACAGCCATGACAGATAAGATGTTGTTGGTAACAAGGAACCACAAGTACACCAGTTGGGCTAGGGGGTGTATCATGGATGAAGGGGAGTAACATGAAATCAATCTGGAAAGATAGTTTTGAGCCAGATTGTAAAGGGCTCTAAATATCAAATATAAAGGAGCTTTTATTTTATCTTAGAGTCATTGAATTTTCTTGATCAAGGGAGGCATAAAGTCAGACTTGCATTGTTGTAAGGCTATCAGTTTGGCAGTTTATGGGATCTGGAGAGAGAAAGAAGAAAAACTGGAGGCAGGGAGCCCAATTAGTACATTATTATAGTAGTCCAGGCAAGGGTGATAAGGATCTGACCTAGAATAGAGGTTGAGTGAGTGGAGAGAAAGGGAGAGATACAGAAATTGTTGTGTAGGCAGGATTGACAAAGCTTGGCAACTCTTTGGA
Source organism: Petaurus breviceps papuanus (assembly GCF_028583685.1). Taxonomy (NCBI): domain Eukaryota; kingdom Metazoa; phylum Chordata; class Mammalia; order Diprotodontia; family Petauridae; genus Petaurus; species Petaurus breviceps. Next base: position 28,908,418 of record NW_027185799.1, read on the forward strand.
TATGGCAGGAGGGGAAGGAAGAGTTACCAATGAATTGAGGTTAAATAAAAAAACCTGGGTAAATGGAATAGTGGATGTCCTTGACACAAATAGGGAAGTTAGAGGGAAGGAGAATGCTTAGATAGAAAAATATTGAGTGTTTTGAGTAGAGTACTTTATGTAACAGTGTTATAGAAATGTGAATTATCATTATATTACAGTATCTATTCTTATAATCAAAGGAATTTCTTGATCCTGACACTTCTACCCATAACCACTCAACTCTTATTTTGTCATTTCACTGCATAAGATAGAGCCTTCCCTTAAACCACATGCCTCTAGAGACTATCTAGGACTCCATTCACTGCCTGTTGGGGCAAAAGGAAGGGGGAAGGTGAGGCGATAGAACTGTGCCTTGAGGCTTGTTCTACTTTAGTCTGTGTAGGACATAGCTGCAAGTTTTCTTAACAAAACAAGCAAGGTGTTAAAGAAGACTGTGATTTAAAGATACTAAACAAGGAAATCCCTGGTTGTGCTATCTTAGTGGGAAATACTAAACAGCATGTATATGGTTGATTCCTAATCTGTTTTAAAATGCTTCAGTTCTCTTAACCCTCACTTTATCTTTGCCTGTCTGTCCTCCATCAACTTTTCCCTTCTTTAGCCTGTTGTGTGGTAAAGAAAGTGTTTCTCTTATGAGCTCAATTTCACAAGGAGGAAAACCAAGTAGAGTGTGTTACTTGGAGTAAGGCAGTTCTGCACAATATCTAAAGAGCTGGTTGATTCATCCATGCAATGCCTAACAGCCCATTTAAAGCTGTTTTTTTTTAGATGAATCAATGGATTTTAACTTTTTTTTTAACTGAATCAAGCTGGTTATTTTACCAATTGTTCTCAGAGTGGTCTCCAGTCCTGTCCTTTTATCAGAAACCATCCATTGATTTTTCTCACCTGGGTTACTTTTTAATGATCTGAGAAACCCAGAAAAAGCCTGGATTCTGTGTGTGTGTGTGTGTGTGTGTGTGTGTGCTTGAACACGCCCTATTCTTCAGCCAACCTAACGGCTACCCATGAAGGCTTTCTTGCAAAGAAAAAAATCTCGTCCTCTCAGGAAGCTGTAACAAGCTTGGTCAGTTGTCTGACAAAGTTCTCATGCTGCCTGTGTTCCTTAGGGTGTTGGGATGTCTTGAAGCTGGCTTCCTACTGTGGGTTTCTTAGTATCAGTGAAAAAGTTCACGTGGTAGGCAGTAGAATGACTTGTAAGTTGATGCAAACTTTCCTTTAGGTTAATTTGGAAATAAAGGCATGACAGCCCATCTTCCCTTGAGGCTGCTCGAAAGACCTTCTCCTTATGCCTAGATTTTAATCTGGTAGAAATCACAATAAGCAGTAAGATACGTACAACTTTTTAGCTAATGTTTACTTACTTCTTGACACTTCCATAGACACAAAATATCTCCTTTATGGGTGTATGACTCAGATAAAAAAGATAGGACTATTATCTCCACTACCACCACCAAAGGAGAAAACTATGTTTTCTAGAGGGAAAGCTGCTAAAGCAGATAGTGTAGTGTGAAAGGAAGAGGGACTAGAATTGTTGTTGTTGCTTGCCCTTCATTCTCAAAAAGGTCCATGACATCAGGGAGGTGATGCCATGACATGTAAGTGAATTGGATTTAAGGAGGTAGGGCTGTGAAAACACCAACTTCACTTTCTCCCCAGAGCTCTGTGGGTCCAGTGGTAAGATATAGATCTGGACTACTGGAGATGTCCCTGGATGCAGTGGGAGGCCTTGGCCATTTTAAGTTAAGGTCTTTAACAGGTCTCGTTAAGACCCAGGACATCCTCTCTCTTCAGTGAGAGCCATGATTACTCAAAAAGAAGTTGGCCTAAAAGATATATGATCACAGCATTGGATTTGGTGTTGGAGGATGCGGGTTCAGATACCAGCCCTTATGCTTACTACTTGTGTGGCCATAGACAAGTTATTTAGCCTCTCTGGACCTCAGTTTCCTCAATTGTCAAATGAGAGGGCTGGACTTGAGGACCTATAAGTTCTTTCCCAGCTCTAAATCTATCCCATGCTATTCCCTAGTATGAAAACACATATTTTTAAGATGTGTTCTCTCAATGATTATGTACTATTGTGAATCTTGGAAATCACTGATTTCCAAAGAGTAAAAGTTTTGTACTGCTCAAAGGACAATGGAAGTGCATGGTGGGTGCAAGTAGGATACAGTATATTACCAAAATCACGAAAAAGTGACATTAGAGATAACATCAAGGAAATGAATGCATAGAAAAGGAGATGTGTCAGATACAGATATGGAAGAGTTAAAAACAAGGGATGGACAGCTTGATTACTATATTTGTAGCCAAGAAATATGAAAGACCTTTAGAAAAGTACTCAACATATTGGGTAAATTCCCTATGGAGAATCTAGGGAAGAACATGAATAGGAATGGTGTGGGATGGGGAGGAGATGATTTGTAGTCAGCACCAATTAAGCTATATATTCCCATTTTGAAACATCACAAATACAATGAAGTATGTTCCAAACTTAACATGTGTACAAAAACTTTAGTTTTCCTCCCACTGCTATTGGATCAATAAACATAATAACATACCTTTTTCTATCTTTTCCTACTGCTGACAGTAAAGCACCCAGGAATTTACAATTCAACTTATAAAACATTTATTAAGTACCAACTACATGCAAGGCATATTATATAACATTTAATGTCATCATATGATTTTCTTTATGGAGAAAACAGAAAATCAGATTCCTTAAAACACACCCTCTAAATTCCAAAGATATAAGCATCATTTGAAGACCTCAGGAAATTTTTTTCCAATTCAAGAAGTGTCATTGGGCAAAAAATAAGAATTAAAGAGAGTTATATTTCATTGCTTGAAAGTTATCACAAGTTTTCAGGGAATAACCAATGGTTGACAGCAGTGGTCTCCAAAGCAGAGGTCTAACTCCAAGGGGTTATGGATCAGGAAATTAGGTGTTGGGAGATGGGTTGCTTCCTACCTTCAATCATTAATCACTAATAATTCATGTATGGTTACTCCATGCTGAGCATTGAAGATACAAAGAAAAAGGAAAAAAACAGTCCCTTCCCTCAAGAAGCTTTCATTCTAATGAGGGAATCAGGATCAATAAATATTTATTAAGCACCTTCTATGTGCCAGACGCTGTGCTAAACACTGAAGATACAAAGAAAAGTGTAAGACAGTTTCCACCTTCAAGGAGCTCAAAATCTGATGGATGAAGACAACACATGAAAAGAATTGTGAGAAGGGAAGGAGGAATGAGGAAGTCCTGAAGCCAGATTGGGAAACTGCCTGAAGAGCTGTGAATTACAGAGTTGATTTCACCTTGTAGAATGATGAGTTTCTGGAGATGATGACGTCTAGGACAGGTGATCCTCAAATAACAGACAGTCATCACTAGAGCCCTACTTAAAGACCCTCCAGGTTGACAGATCCTGTCAAATCTTTGGCTCCATGACCTCATGGAGAGGACTTAGACAATGAGCCATTATTAGAGGAAGACTTTCTACTCAGAAGACTTGATGAATCCTATTTTGCCATGATCTGTCTATCTAATTTTGCCAGTGTTGTCAATATGATGTTCCTGGTACCCAGAAGGTCAATTCAATAAATATCATTGACCAGGGCTTTTAATTATGCTTGATTCTTTCCCTGTTACACAGTTATGACTTAAGTATGAGGCAGAGAATACTGAGTGGAGAAGCCTGAGTTGCATTTAAAAAGCAACCTACTTTTGGGAAGAGTAAAATGGACTACCTTGATAGGTTCCCCATCCTCATTCGGGAAGCTTTTGGAGCTCTTGTAGAGGAGGCACAGAACTAGTTGAACCTCTGAGCGCTCTTACAGGACTGAGATTCTGTGATTCTTTAAGACCATATTTACAAAAACCACCACCATGAAAAATTAAAACCATTATCCCTTTCTCTGACCTTCCTTGAATTTTGAGCGATTTTGTTTTCAACAAAAGTTTAATAAGCTTTTCTATTAAATATACAATTGGATCTTTCTCTTCAGATATAAAGCAAGTATCCTGATTGAAGCCTTACCCATAGATATCTGTCTAATCGAATGCTGCAGGGCCGTAGTCCTATTCTCAATTGTGATGTTATCGGTAAAAGGCAGGAAAGAGAAGAAAGGACAGTAGAATATTTTTCTCCTCAAAGACCTGGGTGGGCCATCTAGCAGTCTTTAACACACATATACAGTATGTATGCTAGATTAAATAACATACTTTGAATTACTTTTCAGAGGTTATCATACAGGAGGAATGTTGTTTTAACCTCACAGCTTCACAAAACTTGCAAATTATGGACAGCTCTCTCCTACATTTAACAATAGCATGGAACATAGCACATCAGAGACCAATAAATCAGCATGTGATTTCATCTACTGATCTGTGCAACAGTTGTGATGGGGGAAAAAAGTTGAAAAATTATGGTAGGTATAAGCAGGCTTCAGTGTTATTACTAACAATAACTTATATAACTGAAGATGTGAAAAAAATGATCTCATCAAGAATACATTTGACCAGAAATGGAGTGGGGCAGGTCATAAAGTGAGAATGAGGGATAACAGACAGATGGCCTGAGCCCTACCAAGACAGTAATTTCTTCCCATCCACTAATAATATAAGAACTAGAGGCAGGCCTGCACTTTACTTGATACATCTACTATGGAAGAAAAACAGCAAGACCAGTGGTTTCCAAACCTTTTTTTGATTATTCAGTCCTGTCAGTAAAAAGATTGAGCAGCCCCCCAAATAAAAATCTATCTTGAAAGTATACATCCATACAGCTGTGCTATTTATGTATGTATATTATAAAACATTTTTAAAATAAAAGATGAAGTAATGATAAAAATAATTATTTTGAAATATTAATGGTAGAAAAATTGCTTAATGAAAATATTTATAACAATATTTTAGTGAGAGCACTGTGAGTGAATATGCTTCATTATTTTCCAACATCCCTGTGTACATCCCATAAAATAGGACATACTTGAAAATAATAATCACTTACTCAAATATATCTGTGACTTCATCGGTATCAGAATTTCCATCAAAAATATGCATCATGATGCATCCATTCTTGTCCATCCTCTTACACTGTATTCTCCCAAAAGTTAGTCCAAGGGATATGGCCCAAATCCCTGAAGTGCTGGGGACCTTCTTCTCTCTTTTCTGGCTGCCCACATTACTCCTTATTCTTGCCATGTCAGTAAACATTTATTAAGTGCCTTCTGTGTACCAGGAACTGTGCTAATTGCTGAAGATACAAATATGAAAAAGAAATACTCTACTGGGAGAAGGCAGCATACAGAAGGAAGCTGAAAAGGAGAAGATACCCAGCACAAGGGGCATAATGAAGGGGTCCAATGCAGTGCAAGAAGGTGGGAAATAAGATGACAAACCTGGGTATCCTCCTTAAATGAAGGTTTTTGAAGGAGCTTTATGTCCCACCCTCCAGTCAGAGGAGTCCCAGAACATGTAACTAGCCTATCTTTTCTTCCAGTTATATAATTCCTTGATGACGTATTTTACTTCGCCTCTTCTTTGCCTTGTGTGAGATTTTTTTTTAGTTCTTCAGAGCAGTTATATTCCATGTCTTACTGCCATGGAATGATTTTTCCAATATGCCCCAGGAAGCTCATTATTGGGAAAATCTCATCACCCTACAAGATCCCATCATCCTTGGTACTTCACCTCATCACCACCCACACGGTGGGTCCATGAACTGCAAAACCTCCAGTGAAGAAGGAAACTCAACTCAGAACATTTCCTCATTTCTCATCTAAGTGCTCTACTTTGGAACTTCTCTGACTTTTCCACCATATCTCAACATCACATACTTTTCCTGGCCACCCCCACCTCTGAACTTGCTTTTCAGCTTCTTTTTGTGTTTGTCTTGCCCCCATTAAATTGTAAGGTAAGACACTTTCCCTCTCTCTCACATACCTTATATATCATTCCTATATAAGGAAATAGGTTATCCTGTGACAATCACAGGGAGATCTCTCTCCCTTAAGTCATTGCTGGCAAGATTCTTGCCAGAGTTCTCCTTAATCAGCTGATTCTTAACCTGAAAGACAGGTGTCTACTTAAGAGCCAGTATGGCTTCACAAAGGGCCAAGGAATGGTCAACATGATATTTACTGTCTGACAACTCCAGGAGAATTGCCAGGAGCAGAACATGTTTGTACACAATGTTCATCAATCTGACCAAGGCCTTTGATACTGTCAGTCATGAGGGCTTGTGACAAAATCTGGTTGATTGGAGAAGTTCATCAGTATTGTATATCAGTTTCACAATAGCATGATTACCCCGGTTCTGGAAAATGCATGATGCTCTTTCTCTTTCCCAGTCACCAGTGTAGTGAAGCGGGGCTCTGTGCTTGCTCCCATGCTTTCTAGCATGATGCTTTCTTTGATGGTGTCAGATGTCTTTAATGAAGATGAAAACAGAATCAAAGTCAGCTTCCACACTGACAGGAAAAGCTAAAAGCTTTTCTAAAGTAGAAGGAGAATTGGTGGGCAACTTTTTATTCGCAGATGATTGTGCACTCAGTGGAGCCTCTAAGGCTGAGATGCAAGAGTACAGACCAACTCTCTGCTGTTTGTGCTAATTTTAGCCTGATAATTAACACCAAGAAAACAGAGAGGTTCTCCACTAGCCAGTCTCACACCATCCATACGTGGAAACATCAGATACAGTAAGTGGAGAAATTTTTAATGCTATGGATAAGTTCACTTACCTTGGCAGGAGACTTTCCAGGGATGTACGCATAGATTATAAGGTTGACATATGCATTGCCAGAGCTAGCTAAATGTTTGGGAAACACTGAAGGAAAATGTGGGAGAGAAAAGGTATTAGGCTACCTACCATATGGAAGATCTACAGAGCTGTTGTGCTGACCTCATTGTTTTATGCCTGTAAAACCTGGACAATTCACCAGAACCATGCCAGAAAATTGAATTGCTTCCATTTAAATTGTCTTAAAAAGATGTTAAAGAACACCTGGCAAGAAAAGGTACCAGACACTGAGTTCCTTTCTCAAACTGCACTGCCAAACATTCAAACTTTACTGCAAAGAACACAACTCCAATGGACTGGACACATTGTTTAAATGCCAAACATAACCTTGCCTAAAAGAATATTTTATGAAGAACTCACACAAGGCAAGCACTTATAAGGAGGTCAGAAGAAGTGATACAGACACTCTTGAGGTGTCTGAAGAATTTTGGTACCATTTGGAAAACACTGGCACGAGACCACCCAGCATGGTATTTGCCCATGAAAGAAGGTGCTGTGCTTTATGAGTAGAATAGAATTGCAATAACTCAAAAGAAGGGTGGGATGTACAAATTTAGAGACATCTCTTTCCCAAATGTTCATATAAGACTATTTGTGTCTGACATAGGGTAGAGCCTTCAGAGCTCTTATTGGTTTGATCAGATACAATCAGACACATTATACATTGACCCTGATATTGTGGTGTCATTTTGGTCCTCTTTGATTACAAAGGATAACAATAAATGAATTATATCATTCCTTCACAATTGTATTGCTGTTAGCATGGATATCCTCTATACATCTTTTATCCAATCCAGTTGCTTTTCCCATTTTTTTCTCTTTAATACTATTTTTTTATTTTTTTGCTTTTTGGAGGGCAATTGGGGTTAAGTAACTTGCCCAAGGTTACACAGCTAGTATTTTTGTGTGGGTGTTAAGTGTCTGAGGCCGGAACCGAACTCGGGTCCTCCTGACTCTGGGGCTGACGCTCTACTCACTGTGCCACCTAGCCGCCCCTAATACTATTTCTATATCCTTTATAAGTACATGCCAAGCTATGACATTAAGGTCCCAAGGAGGTAGTTCTTTGTTGGAGAGAAATTTGTTAAAGTGGATTTTGCAAATCTTTTCCATTTTCTTTCTGTTTTTAATCCTTCAGCTGTGAATGTACTTGGGATGACTTTATTTAGGTGATATATTGACAGACTTTCTCACTTTTTCTTCTTTCTTTCTTTGTCTCTTTTTCTTTCTCTCTCTCTTTCTTTCTTTCTTTCTTTCTCTCTTTTTCTTCTTTCTCTTTTTCTTTTTTTCCTTCTTTCTTTCTTCCTGGAGGGCAACAGGTTTTGTGTTATGTCTCGGGCCAGATTTGAACTCAGATCCTCCTGACTCCAGGGCAGGTGCTCTATTTATTGACCCATCTAGCCGCCCCAATGGACTTTCTTTAAACTAGTTTTACTCTCTACTTTATGGGACAATGCTGCGCATAATCTTATATTCTATTACAATGGTGCCTTTGGCAGCTATGTATTTCCATTTGGCAAATAAATCAAATGTTTTCTGACTAAAGTTTTTCCTGGATTGTTTTGGTCTTATTATGGCAATTAATTTACATTTGTTAAAACCCTAGAAAAAGTAATTATAATAAGTGTTGATGTTACTTCTTTTTTTTTTAATCAAATGCTTTATTGGCTTCTAGTTTACATCATTCATTTCTGCCAGATTTTGAGTTACAAATTTTCTCCCCGTTTTTCCCCTACCTACCACCCCAAAATAGCGATCCCACTGGATATCCCCTCCTCCAATCTGCTCTCTCCTATATCTTCTCTCATACCTCCTCGAACTTTCCAGTAGGACACGGTGGATATCTATGCCCCAGTGCCTGTATATCTTATTTCCCAGTTACATATAAAATAATATTTATAACATTTGATTTTAAAACTTTGAATTCCAGATTCATTCCCTTCCTCCCTTGTCACCCACCCTTACTAGGAAGATAAGCAATTCAGTATAGGTTGTACATGTGTAGCTATGCAAAACATTTCCATAGTGGATATATTGTAAAATACTGACTATATTTTCCTCCCTCCTATCCCACCTCCCACTTATTCTATTCTCTACTTTGATCCTGTCTCTTTTCAAAAGTGGATGCTTCCCACTTCCCCCCCCCCCCCCCCCGCCTGCCCTTCCATCATCCACCCTCTCATCCCCTTCCCCCCTACTCTCCTGTAGGGTGAGATGCCCTATTTAGTGTGTATGCCATTCCCTCCCTAAGGCAAATTCAATGAGAGTAAGGTTGACCCATTCCCTTTTGCCTTCCTGTTCTTCCCCTCCATTGTAACCATCTTCCCTTGCCTCTTCTATATGAGATAGTTTACCCCAATCTGTCTCTCCCCATCTCCTCTCATTATATTCCTCTCTCACCTCTTAATTTCATCTTTTAAATATAATCCCTTCCTATTAAATTGGTCCTGTGCCCTCGGTCTATGTATACCTATACACATATATACACACATTCACATATATATTCATATGCCCCTATACCCTCCTATATAGACATATATATGTATGTGTGTATATATATAGACATATATATATACACGTTTCTGTTCCCTTCAACTATTCTCATACTGAGAAAAGTTTCATTAGTTACAATTATCATTTTTCCATGTAGGGATGTAAATAGTTCAACTTTGATAAGTTCCTTATGATTTCTTTTCCCTGTTCACCTTCTCATGCTTCTCTTGCTTCTTGTATCTGAATGTCAAATATTTTTATTTCAAATAACCAAGCTTTGGTTTTTTCAAGAATGCTTGAAAGTCATCTATTCCATTGAATGACCATATTTTCCCCTGAAACATGATATTCAATTTTGCTGGGTAGGTGATTCTTGGTTTTAATCCCAGCTCCTTTGACCTCTGGAATATTGTATTCCAAGCCCTTCGATCCCTCAATGTAGAACCTGCCAGATTCTGTATTATTCTGATGCTGTTTCCACAATATTCAAATTGTTTCTTCCTGGATGCTTGTATTTTCTCCGTGATCTGGGAATTTTGGAACCTGGCTATAATATTCCTAGGAGTTTCTTTTTGGGATCTTTTTCAGGAGGTGATTGGTGGATTCTTTCAGCCTCTATTTTGCCCTCTGGTTCTAAAACATCAGGGCAGTTTTCCTTGAGAATTTCCTAAAGGATGATTTCTAGGTTCTTTTTTTGATCATGGCTTTCAGGTAGTCCAATAATTTTTAAATTATCTCTCCTGGATCTATTTTCCAGGTCATTGGTTTTCCCAGTGAGATATTTCACATTTCCTTCTATTTTTTCATTTGTTTGGATCTGTTTAATAGTATCTTGATTTCTCATGAAGTCACTAACTTCCATTTGCTCTAATTTAATTCTGAAGGAATGATTCTCTTCAGTGAGCTTTTGAGATTTTTTTTCCATCTGGCAAATTCTTGGAAGCTTTTGTTGCAGGAGTTCTGACTTCACTGTCTTCCTCCTGTTCCATACTTTGATCCTTTTGGTCTCCAAAATAGGAGTGTAAAGTTGGGTTGCTCTGTTTGCTTTGCTTGCTTTGCCTGCTCATGTTGCCACTCAATTACTTGACTTTTGGGCTTTTTGCCACAGTAAGACTCTGCCACCAGACAGGGAAGCTTCATCCCAAACCTGGAGTTTTCTCAGCTGCCAGATTCTGTGCCTATTCTGAAGCCTCCACATGCTCTGGCAAGCTGGTTGCACACCCCAGGACCTCCACCCTAGACCGCAATCCAGATCCAGGCAGGTTAAAGCAAGAGCAATTACCCCTCAGATTGGTCACTTGGTGCCCCTACACTCTGCAGGCCAGGAGCCGAAGCTGCCACGTGGTAGCGGCTGCACAGCCACTGCACCTCAGCGGCTTCTCGACCCGGGGGCAAAGGCCAATCACACTCCCAACTAATGGATCCCAGGGTCCACACTGCACTGACCTCTCACTTTGTCCTTAGCATCTATGGGTTCATAATTCTGGAAACCGTCACAGCTGCTGATGATCTGAAGTCCCTCCAGCCGGTGGCTGGTCAGACCCACCCTGAGGGTAAAAACTCCAGCTTGTGCAAGGCTGGGATCAGCTCCCAGAGTGCTTTGCTGGCCCCTGCCTGCTGGGCTGTACTCAGCAGGAGGTTAGCTTTTCTGGGTCATTTTGTGGGTTCTGTAGCTCCAAAGTTTCTTCAGAGTCACCTTTTACATGAATTGGAGGAGGTGTAGTCAGAGCCCCGTGGAAGTGTTGTTTCTACTCTGTCATCTTGACTCTGTCCCTGCTGATGTTATTTATGTTGTAAATTTTCCATTTTTGCTTTTCAATTACTAGTTTAGATAGCTCAGGGTTAAATTGTTTCAATTGTGTTTCTCATTCTTATTCTGTCTTCCTGTTTTGTTTTACTAATTCTGATCTTAGCTCTGAAGAATTTGACTGCACTCAGACAACCCCGTGTCAATAACAAGACTTTTCATGTTAAAATATAATCTGTTGCATTCTTTATTGTGCCATTTGATGTTTGCCATGTCTAATGCCTACCCAATTCTTTTTTCCAAGAAAGAGTCATAATGCTTTATTATAATTGACAAATCTTTGTCCTCTCCTATTTCTTCTTCCTAAACTATGTTTTCCCATTTATTTTCCTCATCCTCACATTTTTCTACCTTTGCTTAGAACTCCATAAGTATCTAAGTGAATGCTGATTTGGACAGCCTTGACAAGTTTTTCATTGGATTTATCCACCACTTTATCCTCAGCAATCAATATTGGTGCATCCTAAAATACAAATTTAGCTTTGTAACACCTTTGCTCAGGAAGCATCAGTGGTTCCCTAATGCCTCTAGAATTAAATACAGACTTTTCTTTTTGGCATTGAAGTGCTATTTTGCATTATGGTCCATCCTGGCTTCTAGATTCCAGCCAAATAGGCCTGATTATTTCCTTTGTACAACAATCCATTTCTCACCTCCCTGCACTAATACAGGCCATCTCTTCCCACCCCCTGTCTTGTCTGAAATGCTCTCTCTCCTCACCTCCACCTATTAGAATTCCAGATCAGCTTAGGCAGAGCTTAGGTACTGTCCCCTTCATTTGTTTCATGAGAAGTGGTTTGAGAGGATCAAGTACTTTCCTGATTCCCTTAGTGGTTAGACCTTCCCCTTCCACTGACTTCATTTTGTGTTTATTCATCTGTGTTCATATTATATCCCACTTTAGAGTATAAGATTATTTCATTTTTATCTTTATATAACTAGAGCCTATCCCATTTCTCGGCATACAGTAATTGTTTTACTTTTACTATACCATCTTGGCTCCACCACTCCCCCCACCCAGTAATTGTTTAATATAGGTTTGTTGACTTGAAGGAGTATGGGAGTGTGTTATAAAAGAAAGAACATTGAATCTAGAGTCAGGAGTTCTGGGTTTTAGTCCAGACTCTGCTACTTTCTAATGCTGGAGAAGTCATTGCACTTCCCTGAGCCAGTTTTCTCATCTATAAAATGATAAGGTTGGTCTAGATGATTCTTAAATCCCTTTCAACTCTAAGAATCTATAAGATTATTACAACCTGGAAAGATTTGAAAATAGCATGGTTGAATAACCTATTTCCACTTGAGATATGGTGGTCCTTCACTGCTTCTCAGTAATCCTCCCAGTTTTAGAGACTCCCTAATTTATTCCTCAAATTATTGTTCCAAAACCTTTTCCTTTCTTCTAATCTCCTACCAAATTTGTCACATTCACATCTGATGACAGACCCCTACTTCACTACGAAGATTGAATCCATCTGCTGAGAAATCCTTGAGCTCTGTTCTTCTCATCATCACCACCCATTTGCTCTTCCTTCCATCATATCCCAGAGGAAGATCTCCTTACTCCTTGTTGAAGTTAGTCCCTATACTTTTACTTGATTCCATTCCTGCCTGCCTCCATTAACACTGCTCCAGCAATCATATCCTCTTTTATTATCTTTAATTCTTTCTTTCCCACTGTTCACTTCCCCCTCCATCTATAAATTTTCAAAGTTTTTCCTCAACTGTTCTGTACCATCCAGCTACCATCTCTCCTCCCCTTCACTGATAGACTTTTTGAATAAGTTTTCTATATATAAGTTTTTCTCTTCCTCACTATTTACTCACCTTCTTGCCTTCTGACCTTCAGCCCCACCATTCTTTGAAATTCTTCTCTTAAATATCACCAGTGACCTCTCATTCATTAAAGGTAATTTTCTTTCCTCATTATTTATCCTCTCTGACTTCCTTTTTTTTTCTTTCTTTTTTTTTGCCTTTTGGAGGGCAATTGGGGTTAAGTAACTTGCCCAAAGTTACACGGATAGTGTTTTTGTGTGGGTGTTAAGAGTCTGACACCGGAACCGAACTCAGGTCCTCCCAACTCCAGGGCTGGCGCTTTACTCACTGCACCTCCTAGCTGCCCCTTCTCTCTGACTTCTTGGCAATTTTTAACATGGTTGTCTATCTTCTTGGGCTAAAAAAAAACTACTTTTGCTTCATAGTTACCACACTCCCCTGATCCTTCTATCTCTTTAATTGTTCTTTCTCTATCTCTTTCCCTGGTAACCTATCTTCTTCTGTTCTGCTTAAACTATGTTTTCCCAGTGTCGACCTTTTGAAAAAGTTTGATTAAAGGAGACAAATAGTAATATAAAAATTATATTATTTATTCCTTATTCATTATTCCCTTAAGGCTAGCATTACTTGCACAAGGAGTGCAGGACTAAAGTCCTGACTGAGGAACAGAGGAATTGTAAGACTTTTTATACATTTTGAGCCATCCCAATTCAGGATGACCATGTCACAAAACTTTATGACTTCTGTTTGTTACCATCTATATGTGAAACAGAGTTCTTTGGTTGAAAATGAAAATTGACAATGACCAGAGCAGGGCCTATTTACATTTTATGGTCTCAGGATGTCTGTTTTGCTCTCGTGTGGAGTAAGTCCCAAGATAAGGGGAATCTCACCTCTGGTCTTTGAAGTTGCTAACATATGGAATGACATTTTAAAATCAACCAAAACAGTTTGTTTGATTAAATCAGACTTTGGCTAAAATATGATATTAATGATTATCACCAGATATCTGTCTTTAGTGCTCTTTTTGTCTCTCTTCGTACTCTAACCTTTGGCAATCATATTCTCTGCCATGGTTTTTACTATAACCTATATGAATGACTTTCAAATCTGTATATCTATCTATGACTTTTAATCTGGCCTCCAGACTCACATCTGCAATTGCCCATATCTAGATGTCTACTAGCCCCAAATTGAACTTCTTTTATTTTCCTCCTCCTTTGTCAGTGGCACCATCAGTCAACTCAATTCAGTAAATGTTATTTCCATTCACATCATCAAACACCATTCCCTCCAGCTCCCATCTTTGAAACTTTGCTGCTTTTGGTTTATCATATTTATCAACTGTGGATTTGCTCCATGAGGAAGGAGACTACACTTAGCACAATTGAAAAAAGCACTTATTAAGCATTTTCTGTGTGCCAGTTGCTATGCTGTACTTTGCCTACAATGGGCACTGTGAAATAATTGTTGAATGAACAATTTTGAGAGGCTGTATATTAAAGAGGATTCTGGGAAGAGGCAAAGTAGGTCAGAAAATTCCAAGATCTCAAGATTTTCCTCCACAAAAGAGATTTAAAGAAAAAACTTCAGGGCAAACATAGAGCTGTGAGAATAAATAAGAGTAAGGTCCTCCTGGGGCAATTGGAGAAGATATAAAGAAAAATCCCAAGAAGAGGTTTCCTCCTCAAAAATAAACATCTCCAGGCTAATGACCACTTAAACAACACAAACCCCGAGATTAGCTGATTTGGAAAGCTGCCTCAGTCCTAGCTACAGGAACTTTTACCACCCCATCCCTTCCACTCCTGGGACAGTGAAAGAAGTGGGGCATCTGAGCCAAGAAAGATTGAGGGAACCTCTGCTGACAAGGAATGCCACATCCAACTGTTCTATGGAGATTCAGCAGGGGTGAGAAGGAGACAGCACAAACCCAGTAAGTGTGGAACCTATGGGCAGTTACAGGAGGCTAGAGGTCTTCGTTTGGTCAGAATGGAGAACTGAAGGAGGAGCTGAGGCCAAACACACCATCCTCCATACCGCAGGACTAGAGATGATTACAAAAACCAAACTATTACCAAAAAAATGCACACACAAAGGAGAAAGAATCCAACCATAGACAGTTACTATGGGAATAGAGAAGACTGGAGTTTGTCTTCAGAGGAGGATCCTGAAGCAAAGAAATCCTCTTCTACCCCAAAAGAGTAATGTCAAATGGTCAACTGCCCAAAAAGAATTCATTGAAGAACTTTAAAAATGCTTTAAAAATCAAATGAGTGACATTGAGGAAAAACTAAAAAAAAAAATTCAAGAACAACAAGATTATAAAAAGAAAGTCAACCAATTAGAAAAGGAGATCCAGAATCTTAAGGAAGAGAATGACTCTTTGAAAATCAGAATTAGGCAAGGGGAAGCCAGTGAAGTTATAAGAGATCAAGAAATCATAAAACAAAATTTAAAGAATGAAAAATAGAAAAGAATGTGAAACATCTCATAAGAAAAACAGCTGATCTGGAGAACAGATCAAGAAGCAAAAACATAAGAATAAAGAGAGTATCTGAAAGCTATTATCAAAAAAAGAATCTTGATACAATAATACAAGAAATAATTAAAGAAAATTGTCCTGAAGCATTAGAATCAGAAAATTAGAATTAGAAAAAATCCACTGATCACTACCTGAAAGAGATACTATGAGGAAAACTCACAGGAAAATTATAGTCAAATTCTGAAACCCCCTTCTGAAGGACAAGATATTACAAGCAACAATAAAAGAAACAATTTACATATGGTGGTGCCACAGTTAGAATCACAGAAAACCTAGCAATGGCTACACTAAAAAACCACAGGTCTTAGAACACTATATATCAAAGAACAAAAGAACTGTGTTTCCACTCAAAAATATACCCACAAAAGCTAAGCATAATTATGAATGGGGAAAAATGGACATTTAATGAATTGTCAGACTTTCAGGACTTTGTTTAAAACAAAACCCTGAGAGCCAAGAGAAACATAAGGTACATACCAAAACCAATTACAAGGGCCTCAATTAGGACAGACTTTTATGTATATAAAATGTAAAACATATGTCTAAGATTGTCATCAGTAATTGGGTAATTCATAAGGAAGATTGGTATAGACCTGAGCATGATATGACTTCAAAAAGTAAAACTATTCAGGACCAACTAAAAAGAGTAATTATCATATACAAATGTGGTAGGAGAAGAAGAACCAATATAGAGGAATTAGATGGGGAAGGAGGGCTGTTAGTTCTGGAAACCTACTTTTGTTGGGAATAGGTTCAAGAGGGAACAAGACATGTACTTCTAGAAGAGTATAAAAGTCTTCTAAATTTAGAAAGAAATAAAACACTGAGGGAATAAGGAGGGGGGAGAGGATAAGGGAGGGATCTTTAGAGGGGAAGGTGAGGGAATAGGTCAAAGGGGCATATAAAAGGGTGTTTAGATTTATAAGCATGGGAGGATAAGGGAAGAATTATTGGGGGAGAGGGGGTTAAGTAATAGGAGGGCAAGATAGTGGGTAGAAGTAAAGTAGAGGAGTCAGAAAAGATGGGAAATAAAAGATACACACAAACATAAAAATAAAGATTAGTAATAGAATGTGTTATGTATATGTTTATATGTGTATAGGTATGTGTGTAAAAAGTATACAACAGAGAACAAAAGAAACCCTACAAGGAAGCAAAGATGGACAGCTCTCAACACAATGTGTAGTATTTATTATATAGACTTTCTTGAAATGGAAATTTAGTGCTATATATTTTAAATCTTGTCTTACATGCTGCTGTGCACATGTTTTTTTCTTATATCTGTTTTAATATTTGTTTATAATTTTTTTTCTTTTTGCATTATGTATAGCTTTAGTACTTAAGTCTAAAATAAAAATGATTTTTTAAAAGAAGCTATATATTAAAACATTGCTATTACAGTAAAAAAAATTCCTACCCATCTTTTAAAACCCAACTGAAGGGCCACCTCCTCTGTATTAAGCTAGCACAAACAAAACAGCCCTCCTCCCTTGGAATGCTGCTTATTAAAGTTATCAGTTTGTGCTTTTTCCCATGCTAAACTGTAGGCTCCATGAGGTAAGGGACTGTGCCTTATCTCATTTTTGCATCTTCTCCAACAGTGCTCTACACACAGTGTGCAACAAACATTTATCAAATTAAATTGACATAGTGGCCTCAAAAACCTTCCCTCTCCCATTTGCGCTCAGATGAAAACTAATTTCTTTCCCTTATTAAGGGTGACAAAAATGAGCTAATATTTTGTTTACATGGTGTTAGCCATTCCTGATACTTCTATTCATAACCCCACTTAGCTGACTTATCAGAGAAAAGATTTGTACAAGCAGTTTTCTTAGGGTAGGGTTTATTTCTGATAAGAAAGAAGACAATTGGGGCGGCCAGGTAGCACAGCAAGTAAGAGCACCGGCTCCAGTGTTGAGAAGACCTGGAGATCGAATCCCGGGCTCGGACACTTAGCACCCACCCAGAAACACTTGCCCGTGTAACCTTGAGCAAGTTACTTAACCCCAATTGCTTAGGGGCGGCCAGGTGGCTTAGCGAGTAAGAGCACGGCTCCAGTGTTGGGACGACCTGGAGATCGAATCCCTGGCTCGGACACTCAGCACCACACCCAGAAATAACTGGCTGTGTAACCTTGAGCAAGTTACTTAACCCCGATTGCTTAAAATTAAAAAAAAAAAAAAAGAAAAGAAAGAAAGAAGACAATTGAGAAAGCTGTGGGCTGTATCTCTGTGCAATTCCATTCTCTCAGACCTAATAGTGCTTACTGCTGAGTAAGACTCTCTTTTTCTACAGCCTTTACTGAGCACTGCAAAGCATCATTCCAAAATCTTTGTTCACATGTGGTCTATTTGCACACAGAGTCAGGACTGAGTCAATTAGTTATGTTTCTTTTTTTTTTTATAAGAAATTCTTTGAGAGGATCAAGCATTTGGGAGATTTCACAAGACCAAAACAAAATTTTCATAGTCAATACTTTAAGGGAAAATTAAGGTTAAATAGTTTGGATTCTAAAATAGTATATTCAAATATGCTGTTATTATTTTTGGGGTGTTTTTTGAAAAAGAAACCACAAAGAGCTAGAAAGACTCTCTGCTTACCTGTATAGACAAAGGAAAGCATACACAAATCACAAGTACTTGAGTTACCTTTGTAAATTCTAAGCCATCAAATTTAAACCATGTCATATATTATGTTATGTATGACCAGCTGGGCCACTCACAATAAAAAGACTAGTTTAATGATTTTTCAAAATGAGATTTCCAAGACTTTAATGTGACTCTGACCTCATCGATGTGAGCACTAGATCTACTAGAATAATAATAACAGTAATAATGATAACAACAACCACCACAATAACAATGAGGTACAATTGAAAAAGAACTAAATTTGAAGTCATAGACTCTTGGGACACAAAAGGTCCAGGTATACTTTTCCCTACTGTTGCCTACCCCCTATCTTTCCATTGCCCTTGGTTCACTCACAATTTTTATTCTTGTGACATGATGATTTACATTCTTGATTTACAGCCAGATCCATGAATGTTAGTCAACTAACATTTATTAAGCACATATTATATGCCAGGCACTGTGCTGAGTGGGGTAGATACAAAAAAAGGCAAAAACATGATGCCTGCCCTCAGAGAGTTCACTTTCTAATGAGTGGGGAGGGAGGTAACAGTATAAAAATAACTATTTATATACCAGATATATATTGTGTAAATGGAAGGTAATCTCCGAAATAAGGCTGTAGTAGTTGAAGAATGGGAGGGGAAAGAGCAGGGAAAGACCTATTGCAGATAATGGGATTTAAACTGTGCTTAGAAGGAGAGTCAGAGAAGCCAGGAGTGAAAGTGAAAGCATGCTCAGCACGGGAGTCAGCTAGAGAAGAGGTGCAGAATCCAAGATAAAATGTGGAGTGCAAATAACAGCATGTAGTTCAATATAGCTGGATCATATTGTACATGAAAAGAAGTATAAGAAAATAGAAGTAAAATGTAAGAAAAATGGAAAACTGGTAAATAGCCAGGTTATGAAGGGTTTTTAATATCACATAGAGCACATTTTAAATTTGGTCCTTGAAGTAATAGGGATTTTTTAGTTGGGGGAGGGGAGGTTAGGAAAATCATTTTGTCAGCTGCCAAATTGGAATGTGATAAGGAAGTCCAACTAGAAGGATATTGCAAGAGGTCACAATGGTCTGGACCAGTATGTGATGGCTTGTGAGTAAAGAAGAGATGTAAGAAAGAGATGTAGAAATGGAAAGACTTGAGAACAGGTTGGATATGTGGGGTGAATATGAGTGAGGAGTTGAGGGTGATGCTGAGTTCATGGTCTTATGTGATTTGAAGAATGGTAATGCCCCTCCCCCCCTCCAAAAAAAAAGTTTAATGCTTCTTGTGTTTTATACAACATCATTTCCCAACTTCATCTTTGCAAATACTGTTTCAAATGTCAGGAACATTGGATTTTAAAATGTAATGGTTTCATTGTCACTGATAATGAGAATTATAGTTACAGAAATGCTGGCATATCTGTTCCATTTTCTGTCTGTTGGCCTGCCAGTTTCATCTATAAATGTTCTCGGGATGGTACAGTTTAGTTGGATCTTATGCCATCTTCTCCCCACCCCATCCCCATCATGTTTTAGAATTGAGTTTGTATTCCAAACTGTCACTGCCTTTTACTGGCCATATTTTCTCTCTTTAGCAAGAAAATGAAGTATTTGCTGCTAAGGGTTTTTGGCATTATTAGTCTCCCCATTGTTGCAACTACTTTTGTGTTGATGAAATTTACACAGAAAATGGTGATAATTTAGGAAAAGAAAACAAAATTTAAAAAAAAAAGAAAACATGGGATTCAGACCTAGGAAATATTTTTGAAATAGTCCAACCCTCTCATTTCATAGAGGAGAAACTGAGACTCAGGGAGATAAATAAATTGTTAACGATCACATAACTAGTAAGTAGCAGGGCCAACTTTGAATTGAAGTCCCCTGATACCAAATCCACTATATTATGGTGCCTCGCAGAAGGAATAAAACAACAAAAGTACTATCATAGGGTGTTTTGGAGACTATCAAACAAAGTTGCAAAATGGATTTTGGCCAGTGATAAAATTGGTATGCAAGTAGTATCACAACTCTTCCTTTCCTTCCCCTTGCTCACCCCTAGATTGTGGTTTTATATAAAGTTAAATCCCAATATCCTCATTTATCCTAGAATCTCCTAACAGTCACCATGTCACCAGAACATTAGTGTGGGGAATAGGGAAGACAAAAGAAAGCCCTTGGACATCTGAAATCAGATCAGCTTTCTACCAATACTGCTCCAGACCCTAAGTGAAAAACAGAGACCCGAGAATTGTCCTGTCATTGTGACATGACATAGAAGGTACCTGGTGAGAGGCATTTGTGAAATGACCCCTGCTACCAATTTCTGTAGTGCCTTAAAGTTTCAAAGGTCTTTTAGTCACAACAAACCTACGAGGCTAATAGTACAACTATCATCATCATCACCCCCATTTTACAGATGAGGAAACTGAAGCACAGAGAGGTTTATGATTCACCCAGTAAGTGGTAGACCTGCCAATTTGAACTCTGATCTTGTTACAAATAAAATGCTCATTCTTACTAGTCACACTGCCTTAGCAAATATATATATCCCAAATACTATACATCTACATCTAGTAAATACATTTATGCAAGTGTGCATGTTACATTTATAAATATATGTTAAATATATTTATAGAGAAGCAACAAGACAAAGTTATTAGAGAGCTGGCCTTAGAGTCAGGAAGACCTGAGTTCAAATCCTGCCTGTGACATTATAATGGCTATATCAGCCTCTCAATGCCCATGCAACTTGAGAAGACCATAAGTTGCAGAGAAGTTATTGATTTGCTCTGGTAGATCAAATTTCTTCAAATGGATGTCTGTATAAAAAGAAAATGAATTTCAACACAGATGCCCACTTCCATCTACATCCAGCATTTCCCAGAACTTGCTTGGCAGTTTGGCCAGAATGTCCCTCTCCAGTCCAGACAGGTTTTTTTCCTTGTCTATTGCACTTCTTCCCATGCAGGATCAGATTTCAGAAGCAGGTTGTGTGTGTCTAGGGTGTAAAGTACTTTTGGATGCTTTCAGAGACAAGAGCTCTGTTACTGAGTATTGCCAGGAGGGTTGATTGCTTGGGACCATGCAGTGCTAGCTAATACAGTAGGATTGGCAGCATTTCACTTGGAATACATCCTTCTTGTGACTTCCCTTCTGTCCCCTTTAGAGATCTTAGTGCTCCAAGGAAGTTTGAGCTCTGAAGAGAGAAGGGGAGGGGGCCCCCTTCCTTCCCAAACTCTTCTCTTAGATAAAAGTCTAAGGAAAAATAGAGAATAAAAATTAATAAATTTTGCTTTCCTTTTCCTTCCCTTTCTCTACCCCCCCTCCTTTTTCTTCTCTGTGTCTTAAGTCTTTTCTAGGCCCTTCCCTTTCTTCCTTCCTCCTTTTCCCCTATCTCTTTCTCTCTTCCTCCTTTTCCATTTCCTTGTTTTTTCCCTCTCCCTGCTTCCCTTCCCCCCACCCTCCCCACTCTCTCCTCCCTTCCCTTCCCCTCCCTAGACACTATTCCTATATCTTTAATGAGGTACATACAGTAAATAAATATTTAAGACAGTTAAGTAGATTTTTCCTAGTGTTTACATCACACCAAGCCTTACCTTAGGTGTTATTATTATTGACCTATTAACTCTTTTCCTCCAATGGGGCTTAGAGACCCCTCCTCTCCACATGGTAATGAATTAACCCTGGTTAATTAAGTGTGTTGACATGCCTTTCTAAAAGCCTCTGTAACTTCCTAACTGTCAAGGACTTCCCTAGGGAGAATGGGACTCTATAATTAAAATAGGCCCCAAGTGACATTTACTTTCTCTTTTATTCCCTGCTCTTCAGAAATGAACCGAAAGGCACAGTGTCATTGTCTCTAATATAATTTCTGGAATTAATGGTATTAAATTATTTAAATAACTTTTATAATGTAATTAAATATAATTCATATTTTCCTCCTAACGGATCTGAATTTGAGAAATGCTCAGTTTGAGTTTTTTCATACTTTGCACACAAGGGCAATAAGCATTTATCCACGGTATGCCAGTCATTATACCAAGTACTGGGAATGCAGATATAAGCAAGAAGAAGATTGCTGCTCTCAATGAATTTACAAGCTAATGAGGGAAAACAATATATAAATGGGAGCTGGAAAGGGACCTTGAGGAGGGAGTGGGGTGTGAAGGTACTTGACATTGTACATAGTATTGATGTCCAAAAAGTCAAAACTTCAACTAGAGTTGGCAAAGTGGAGGATGGAGGTTGGCCAGTCTGATGCCAGTCACGAAATGGAGACTCCAGGAGGAATTGGTCAATGGGAGAAGGAAGTTGGTATAGTAGAGGGATGTTTCAGGGTGAGGCCAGAGGAGGTGATGGATTTGCCATGGATGACCGTGAAATAAACATTCTCTAAAAAAAAAATTCATTTTTGCCTATTTTCACATTTAGATATAGAGGACATATCACATCTGAGAGGATTCATTGATTATTTCTCACCCCATCAAACATAGCTGTAACTATAGATCCTGGCTCCCAGGACAAAGTGAATGAAAGATAATACTCAAATCAGTTTCATCTGCTCAGGAAAAAGAAACCACAAGGAAAAACCTCAGATCCTAGGATATAAGGGCTCAGACTAAGAGATACCAGGACACAAACATAGGCAAAGACCCCAAGATACTGTGAGGCCATTTTCAAGAAAAACACAATAGCAGGACATTTTGAGCCAGAAAGAAAAACCCATTAAAGGAATGGGAGGAAACTGGCCATCCAGTTGCTTTAACTAATTTAACTAATTCTTACTAACAAGACTCTGCCTCATGAAGGAACACAAGCACTGTTGGTCTCCTCTAAATTTCAGCACCCTAAAGCAAAGTTTCTATTAACTTGCCCTGGTTACAGTTCTGCTCCCAAGTAAACTAGACCTTCATTGGAATGTGTGTGTGTGTGTGTGTGTGTGTGTGTGTGTGTGTGTGTATCAGCCAAATAACATGGACTGGGAAAAGATAAGGAATTTGAGGAAATTCGTTTTCAAGTAAAGTGAAACCAATGGAAATCTCTTCAGTGCCTAGGTTACTGTCACATTTTATGGACTTCTAACCAAATTTTCAGTATTATTCAACATGGAGGTAGAATGCAGATGGAAAAAAAAATCCCATATCCCGAGCTATACCTAACTTACCTTTACTATTTTTTAAAATTTCAATATAGCCTCCATGAAAATCTTCCTACATTGTTGGACATGGAAAGTGCCCTGAGTTCTTTCAAAAGATTATGTAGCAAAGTGCAAACTATGTAAGGTCCTAAGCCTGGAAATAAACTGTATTTGACTTTTATTTTAAGCCACCAGGTGATGACATTTTCTGGCCACAGTAATTCAAGGTTTATCAATTAAAGTTGGAGGATTGTTGTTTGCTTTGTAGGAGGATGGACCTAGGGTTAATCAAATCTTTAGAAGTTATGTTAAAGGTTTTAAACCTGGGTAAAAAGACCAGGATTTGAATCTGAATTCTTGCTACTTGTGTGCTCTTATACAAATCTCTTTCCCATATGGCCCATAGTTCTCTTCTTCATGAAAGGAGAGGATTGGGAAATACAGGCCAGAGACACATATAACCTACAAGACTCTGTATGCAGGAATAAATCAGGTATGTGGCATTAGTTTATTTAAGAATTTAATTTAGAGGAATGGCCAGGTGGTACAGTGAGTAAGAGCACTGGCCCCAGAGTTGGGATGACCCGGGGATTGAATCCAGGCTCTGATACTTAGCACCACACCCAGAAATAACTGGCCGTGTAACCTTGAGCAAGTTACTTAACCCCAATTGCTTTAAAAACAATAATAATAATTGAATTTAGGGAGAAGGAGTTTGTGTATCTCCTCTGTCTACCCCTAAGTGCCTGTAGGCAGAGTTGCAGAGATAGCCACTGTGCAGTAATGAATGTAGTTAATGATTCTGTTAGAGTCATTGCAGATTAAGGGTCTTTCCAAACCTTTGTAATGACATAGTAATCTGGACTTCCTGGAAGGTGTCCTGAGTACTGAATTTCCTTTAGGTGTGGTGATACTTAAAGGAGAAGGTAGCATATCAAGAGAATATCCTAATTTCATTGGAATATTGTATAGAAGAGTATTAGAAATAACAAAAATAAGTGGGGTGAGGAGTATAACATCTAGGGGTGGCTTTTCCAAGAATCCTTGTATGCCTCTAACCATGCTCTTGTCCATTACTTTCTCTTCTCATTATCCTCTCAAAGAAAGGGAAGCAGAATGGTATATACAATAGAAAGAACACTGGCTCTGTAGTTAGAGAACATGATTCCAAATCCTGGTTCTGATGCCAACCACTCCTGTGACTTTGGGCACTACATCCCCCGGGCCTCAGTTTCCTGTTCTCTGAAGCTGGGTGGTGGTAGTTGGACTATTTGGTCCCTGACCCATGATCTTATCTTTTGTGAAATAATTTTACCAGGCTATGGATATTGTGTATGCTCCAGCCACAGAGAGTTAGGTGACAAGTGGATGCCAAAGGTAGACAGGCAGCCCTGAAAATGCCTCAGCAAACCCTCACACCAGAGGTGTCAGTCCTCCCTGAGGACCCCATATAGCCCTAACAAGATAACAAGAACTGGAAGGTGTAGGGGACACTAATGGCCTGGCTACCTAAAAAGAAAAAACAATTGAGTAAATTTCAGAATGTCCAAATTCTTAAGGTATGTGATATGTTAGTAATTAAGCATCTACTAAGTACCTGCTATGTACCAAGCACTCTGCTAAGTTCTGGAGATACAAAGAAAGGTAAAAGATAGTCCCTGCTTTCAAGGATCTAACAGTCTGATGACAAAATGCAAACAATGAAGTAGAAACAAGTTATATGTGAGGTAAATGAAAAATAATAGAAATGAGGAATTGGAATTAAAAAGGATCAAAAAGTCATCGTGTAGAAAAAAAGGATTTTAGGTGGAACTTGAAGCCAGAGAACAGAGAAGCCAGGAGACAGAGATGAGAATGAAGAGCATTCCAGACATAAGGGAAAATTAGTGAAAATCTCCCAGAGTCAAAAGATGGAGCGTCTTGTGTGAGGTACAGCAAAGAGGCCAGTGTTAGTTACTACATCAGAGTATTGGGGGGAGGGTGGGTTGTAAGGTGTAAGAAGACAGGAAAAGGGAAATGGATCATATTATAAAGAACTTCGATGCCAAAGAATATTTTGTATTTGATTCTGGAGGTAATAGGGAGACACTGAATTTATTGAGTGGGGGAGTGACATAGGCAAACCTATACAATTTGACTGCCAAGTGAAGAATAGACTAGAGTGGCAAGAGACTTTTGGCACCAAGCATCAGGCTATTGCAGCAGTCCAAGTGGGAAGTGATGAGGGACTGCACCAGGGACATGGTGGTGTCAGAAGAAAAAGAGCATGTGCTCAAGAGATATTACAAATATCCACATGCCTTGTCAATAAATCAGATATAGGGAGTAAGAGAAAGTCAAGAGCCAAGGATTACATCTCAATTGTTAGACTGAGAAGACAATGGTGTTCTCAATAGTAGCAGAGAAGTTAGAACAGGTTTAGAGGAGGGTTCAGTTTTGGACATGTTGAGTTAAGCACATGTCTATACACAATGAGCAAGTCTTAAATGATTAGAAAGATATGTTTAAATTCTGTATAACTTTGTTGAGGTAAAGGTGATGTAAACACAAATTATTGAAATGAACAGTCATAGAAGTATAGGTTCATAGATTTATATAGGGGTAGGGAACCTGAATCCTCGAGGCCACATAAGGCCCTTTAGGTCCTCAAATGTGACCCTTCAGCTGAATCCAAACTTCATATAACAAATCCCCTTAATAAAAGGATTTGTTCTGTAAAACTTGGACTCAGTCAAGGACCTATAAGGCCACATGTGGCCTTGAGGCCACAGGTTCCTTACCCCTAATTTAACACAATTCCCTCATTTTATACATGGGGAAACTTGAGACCAAGGGAGTTTAAGTGACTTGACCAAGGTGACATAGGCAGAATTTTACTACAAGTTCTCTGACTCCAGAGCTAGTGCTTTTTAATTCAAGTCATTAAGTATTTATATATCCCCTACCATGTGTCTAGCACTATTCTAGGCAGTCTTTGAGTGGGAGAAAAAAGTGAAGGGGAGGACAAAGGAAGAGAAAAGTAGTAAAGAGCTATAAGACATGATTCAGTACATCACTAACTACTTATTAAATACTTTTTGTTAAATTTTTATTAAAAGTATTAAACTACTTATTAAATGTCTGAATATCAGACACTGCTTGGCACTGGAAATATAAATATAAAGAAGGAACAATCCCTACTTTTGTGGAGCTTATATGCCAATAGAAAAGAGAACACTTACTCAAATGGATTTGTGGTCACATTGATTTGGGAATTCCTTCCAACAATGCAGATTGTAACTCATGCATGCCTACCAGTCCTAACTGATAGAACCATGAAAAGCTACAGGCAGAACATGGTGCTTGGGTAGTGCCCTAAAGAAAGAGGAGAGATTCTGTGACTCCTGCCATCTAGGAGTTTATAGTCTAATAAAAAAGACTAGGAGTATGCTCAGAAAAAAAGTTAGTTGTTATAGCTAATAGTTTAACTATTGACTATTCTAATAGTTAAACAGCTAATAGAACAGTTCATTGTATGTGATTCAGTTCCCAAATGAGTGGTACAAATAATGTGTTGTAAATATTCGGAGGAAGGAAACGTCTTTGTGAACTAGAGTGGTCAAGTGAGGCTTCATGTGACACTGATTTTGAAGGATACGAAGGATTTATGTTGGAGGGGGTCTTACTTGGAGGAAATATTAAGAAAAACACAGATCTGTACAGAATAGGCTAATGGGAGCAGAACCTAAAGATAAGAAGGTCAAGTAGAAGTCCATGGCAATTATATATTTTGGACATTACAAGGACCTTTATTAACATGTTGCAGTGGAAATGGAGAGGGAGGCATAAATATGAGAGATTGCGAGGAAAACGACAAGCCCAGTTGGGGGTGAGGAAGAGAAACTGGAGAGAAAATGAGTTTGGTTTGGGACATGTTGAGTGTACAGTGGTGGCCAGATAGTAAATTGGACATGTCCAACTTTTGGAGATATAGGATTGGAGCTTTCAGGTGAGGGATCAAGACCCGGTTATAGCATTAAGTCTAACATATTGCTCAGCACACCATTGTAGGAACTTAATGAATGGCCTTCCAGGACTGATTCTGTAATTTGCTGTCTACATATTCTTATCCTGGGTCATATTTTCTTGAATGTTATTTTGAAAATTGTGGCATAGTTAAATCAATCACCAAGCATTTATTAAGCATCTACTATAAACCAGGCACCTTTCTAGGTGCTGAGGATACAAAGACAAAAATTTAAGTCTCTCTCTCTTTAAGGAGCTTATTATTAGAATATAAAATATCCTTGGTAAGATTATGGGAATTCAGTTATATAGAGTTAACTATAAGGGGCCAGGCAATGGTAAATACTATAAAAGACAGAATTGCATCCAAAATTACCCCTATTTATCTGGAGAAATAAGCAAAAATAAACATGATGAAGTTCAAGTATGGCAATCAAAGGAAAAGGGCAGGATTGGAAAAGTTGAGGGCTGTACCATAAAGGATGCTTAATAATTATGTGCCAATATAATAGAAAAAAAAAGCCTAGGACTCAACATGGACTTTAACCTAAAAATGGATATGCAGCTGTAATGGGAATGTAAATTCGAAGATCTTCCCTGCCCCTAGGCTAAAGTGCACCTGGAGCCTGGGGTAGGAGGCTTGTTTTTCAGTAGATACTTCTTGATTGGCCAGTGAGTCAATAAGGTTGTTACATTCTCAGAGCCAAGAGAAGGCTATATAAGCCCTGATGTGTAGCTTTGTTTTGGGGCTCACTTTGAGAAGTGTTCTGTGATTTAATATGGATTATGGGAAGCCATTGTCCAGAGCCCTCCGGCTTTGAAAAACCCAGATGTTGATTTGGTATGAATGTAATGATTGGACAGTTTGGAAAGCTGTCTACTTGATCTGTTTCTGTCTTGATAATTATGCCTGTATACTTTAAAGTTCAGGGTGCTGACCTTTTTCCCCTGAACGAGGTAAACAATATATGTTTGACTGATTAAAGTAAGCTTGTTAACCCATTTTGAGTTGCTTTCCTTTAACAAAGGAGATCTAAAAACCTGTGTGAGCAGCCACCCTGGGGACGCTGGGGTGCTTGCTGCTACAGCAGAATTTACATGGAACTATAGATACACATAGAAAAGATCTTTGGTTTCATCAGAATCAGTATAGGGAACTCCCAGTATGGAAACTTTCTCCACCATAACTTTATGACTTAGAAGGAGAGTTACCTGCAGCAGGAAGAAGTTAAACAGCTTCACCTGGGCCAGAGGCTAGATTAAACCTTCCATAATCCAAGTCTTGCATGCCATTTACTCTGCTATTCTGCCTTTATGTGTAGTAGATGTTCATTAGCAGATATTTTTGGCAGGGGAAGGCATGGGAACATAATTAAGTAATCCTTCCATTACATTTGGCATTGATGAGAAATTTATTAGGAGACTTCATCCATGATGGGCTCCTTGTTTTAAGAATCTGTCAAGAAATTGGATGTGAATTAATTTCACATTAATGAAAATGAACATGTAACTGGAAAATTGGACCTCTGAAGAAAGGTTAATGGATTGGGGAATATTTCTTCTGGAAGCAAAATACCAAAAGCTAATTCAATAAGGGTCTAAAATTGTAGAAACTTGTTTAGTAGAACAGTTTGGCATCTTCACTGAGGGTAAAATCCTAGGAAATGACCTGCTGTGTGCTTAATAGCAAAAGGAAGATTGTTCAGAGTTCATAGACACACACACTTCCCATTTGTGTCAATGATGAGCTAATCTTTCAGAAGCTAAAAATGCTATTCAGCACTTGCCCCTGTCCAATAAGAAGGAAGAACTGATTATCACATCAGAAGTGAAAGGAAGCAACCACACCATCATAAAGTTCTTCCTAAAGAGGGGAATGCCAGAAATATCAAAGACCAGAGCTTCTTAATCTGGGACCTGTAAAGTCAGTTTTGTTTTAAATTATATTAATAATTGTGTTTCAGTATAATTGATTTCTATGGTAATCTTATGTCTTATATCCTATATATTTAAAGCAATATTTGCAAAAGATGTCCAGAGGCTTCACCAAACTGCCAGTGGAGTCTATGATATAACAAAGGTTAATTCTTGTCCCAGACTTTGGAAGAGAAGATATTAGCTTTAGAACTGACAAAAGACTTTAGAGATCATCATTTATTTTTCTAAATAAAAGGCCCAGAGAAGTTGTGACTTGCCCAAGGTCACATAGATAGTAACAAAGTCAAAATTTGAACCCTGGACCCACTGACCCCAGATCTAGAACTCTTTCCACTGTACCACCCTACCTCTCCTCTTTCAAAATAAGGAAAAGTAGGATCCTATGTAGCCTATGGTTCTATAAGAGGAAGTTTGCTCAAGTTCAAATCATCTTCCCTATGTATAGAGGGTATAATCATTGTAATTTTTTTAGTGTCATTAGTCTAAGTGGTCCCAATGATCATAAAACATATAGGCAGTGACAGGTTTGGGTTTTTTGTTTATTTTACTTTTCCATTGTTGTGACATATTTTAACTTGTATCAAACAATTAATGCTGGAAGCTTCTGATTGGATAAAACTCCTGGCTGAATCCACTAGCTTGTGAGACATTTCTTTTCTGTTGTACGAATTAACCAGTTCAAACCCTTTCCCATTTCTAGTCCTAATAAAGAAACTCGCCCTCTCTACTCTCACCTAAGCTTGATATTGATAAATGACCCCAAGAACTTCACTACATCTGGGATGATTAGGAATTCCTTTTCCTATATATGACATTTCATGTTCTCTACCAAGCCCATTTTTAAGGTATGAAACTTCCCCATCTAAACTTTGATTGTATACTGTCCCCAACATGACTCTCTCCTTGCATTCCCCTCATGTGCATTGTTTCTTCTGTTCGTGGGGATGAACCTCTATCTATATTGCCATGTAGTATGTGTGTGTGTGTGTTATGCCTGCTTGCTGCATTTCATAATAACAGAGCACTACTTGTTTGTACCAACTTCCTATAAATCCTTTAACCCACACTTTTCTTTAACCCAAGTCCTGAGGCCAAATAGAAGAGAGGGTTTCTGTTTATCTTATTTCCCTTAGTAATTTGGACTTTTAAAAATAGATCTTAGCAACTCATTTCAAGTGGTATCATCCAGATCCAACTTTCCCAGGACCATTCCTGACTGAGTAGTCAGTCCTATGTACAAAAATCTCCTTAAGTTCTAGAACATCAGAGTTTAAGATTCACACACACACACACACACACACACACACACACACACACACCCCACAGTAATATCTCTCACAATATCTGCTAAGGTTGTTGGCAGGTTTTTTTCCCCTCCCAACATAAGTTTCAGGAAAACTTCCTGAGGTTTTTGTTTTGATCTATACTTCTTTCATGAAGCTATTGCTAGATATTAAAATGTTGAGTACCATACATACATTCAAACTTCATCACTTATATATTGAAACTCATTCCAATGCTAAACTCTAACCAAGCAGCATTTTCTGGAAATACACCTGCATTTGAATCTGGTTAACCCCAATTCCATCTGCCATATTTTGACCCTCTGCACTCTAGCAGGATCCCTTTTCAGAGGACCCAACTGATCACCAATTGCTTTAGCTTTTTGGGAAGGTCATCTAGTAATCATAGTAATGGAACCCTCGGGTATTCTAGCTGTTGGTATGGGAAATGTATGGCAGGTATCTGTCTATAACCAGGGCCATAGGCTTTTGATCTGTTCATTCTAGGCTAATTGAATGTTAGGCCATAGTATATAGATTATAGGATCACAGAATTGGAGTCAGAAGGGTAGCTAATCCAAACCATAATTGAACAAGAAGTCACTTTCTAGCATACCCAATAACTGGTTATCCAAACTGCTTGAAGACCATCAATGAGAGGAAACCCTCTAGCTCCCAAGGGATGAGTTGGATAATAGTACAGTTAGGCAGATTTATAACCAGTTGAACAAACTTACCTAAAGCATCTAGACCTTCAGAATCTATTCCTTGGAGGAGCTTTAAAATTCCCACCCAGGGACCAGGCGGTTCTTATTTATTAGAGCTCCCTATATTTTCCAGCCCTCAATCTGACCATACTCTTTCCTCTGGGTGCCATTTTTGGTACTGTGTCCAACAGCCCTGGGAGCACCTCCCCCAATCCTTCCACTGTGGCTTTATTCTTCCACTCAGCACCATGATGACTTATCAAATCAAAGCATCATTCCCCAACTACAACTCCCCTTTAAGTATTGTCTCCCCCTTTTTCAGATGTGTATTTCTGCTGTCAGGAGCTATCTCGATTTTACATTCCAGTCCCAAGCACTTAACATATCACCTTGCACTTATCAATTCTTTTTTCACTCATCATTGAATGTCTGCAGGCAGGAGCTGGAATGCCAGTTTCTGGGGCATTTGGAGAGGGAATTTCTGTTCAGGTTCACATTGGACTAGATGACCTCAGAGTCCCCCAAGACTGTCTGATTCTCTAATACACTTCCCTGCATATATATCCACTTTAACAACCTGGTTTGTTTATTGTTGTTTTTTTTCATAGACCTCTGTATAATACAGTGATACCACTTTTTCTTTTCCAGGTTCTAGTGAAAAATAACAACCTCTCAGACAAGATCACAGTTTTATCAGGAAAAATTGAGGAAATCTCACTGCCAGAAACTGTAGATGTGATTATTTCTGAACCCATGGGCTACATGCTATTCAATGAGAGGATGCTGGAGAGTTACTTACATTCCAAAAAATGGTTGAAGTCAAATGGTGAGTTGCCTAGCAGGACCATATAAAGCACTTCCTCTTTTGGAAATTCTGCTAACTTTTCCACACTAGGGATATCTGAAAGGAATATAGCATTTCTGTAATGTTTAAAAGCTGAGGATCTCTAAAAGGGTCATGCAGAGTTGACAAAGATATGAGAAATGGAGTCAGGAAAATTAAATGATTTGAGCTGCAGAGCCCAGAAATCACAGGACCACTAATGAATGGATGGAATTCCAGACAGTGGGTGTTCCAAGTTTCTCCTGCCACTTGGCTTTCTAAAAAAGTGTACATCATTTAAAATTTTTTTTCATCTACAATTTAGGATGTCTCCTTAGGAAAAAAAATTTTTTTGAGAAGTTGGAAGTAACATTTCAAAAATGATGAGGATTTTAGTTGCTTCTCAATTTGCTTCCAAAGAAAGTTTAGACTTGAATGTTTACAAATATTTTTAGGATACAGCATCCAAGATTTCATCAGTTCAAGTTCTGTCTCCACCAGTGCGAATCACAACCCTCTCTCTGTGCTTTAATAAATGGATCCTTAATCTTTTCTGTGTGTTATGAAACTTTGTGGCAGTCTGATAAAGGCTCTATATCTTCTCAGAAAATAAAGCAGGGTACCCAAAAGAGGTGTCCCAAAGTCTTAGTACAATTTTACACTATTAAAGCTTCCATCTTTAATATTAATATACTGTTAATTAATACATTAATGTGATATTAAATTAATTATATAAATATTAATGTAATAAAGCTTTAATAGTTTTAAACTGCACTGAGGCTTTTAGGATACCCTGTACATAGAATTATAGAGAAAAACAATTATATTGAAATACAGTTATCAAAATATTTTTAAAAGTTCATGAACCTCAAATTAAGAACTTCCTGGAGACTTATTGATGGTCTTCAAGCATAGCAGCACTTATCACGATACCTGGCACATAGTAGGTGTTAATAAATGCTTGTTGATGGATTGTTGTATCTGGAAAAGATCTTGACTTAATAGCTTCTGGTAATGAGCCTCTCCACTTTCAGATTTTCCACCTTTAGCTTGGGCCCATTCTAGGACAGCAGATACACATAGTCCATCTTTGGACCATACTCAAAGCCTTTCCATCTTAGCAAAACCTGCTGGAGCTGGCATTCTATCAACATAGCCTTTGAGAACCCAGGGGTCTCTCAGTGCCATGATAAAGTATTGGAGGAGAATTTTAGCAAAGAGGCATTTAGATTGTGCTTTATAATTGTCCAATACTTTGCATATATTATCTCATTGGAATCGTACAACAGCCCTTGGAGGTAGGTTGTATGGATATTACACCCATTTTAAAGGAGAAAATCAGAGAAGTGAGGGTAGGTTCCATAGCCTGTATCAGGGCTCAAGCTCCAATCTTTGATTCGAAGTGTTGCTGTTGTTGTTTTGTTTTATTTTTAGCAAAATGTACTCATGCCTTAGGGGTGACTAAATACAATTTATCAAATATGAACATGCCTTCCCCATTGTGGAGCTCTATTTAGAACCTTATTCCTTTGGTTTAAGGCTTTGTCTTCTGATGAAATTCAAATTTTTATATCAGTAGTTAAAAAAAAAATTCCCAGCTTACTGGACCTCATACCCCACATTCCATCTCCTGTCTCAGGGTCTTTGTAAAGCAGTTCCTCCCACCACATATCCAGAATATACTCTCTCTTCATAGCTACCTCATGGAATCCATTTTTTCCTTCAAAGCTCAACCCCTTCAGAGCCATCTCCTAAAAGAAACATCCTGATTCTCACCCATGCTGCTCCCCACCATTTGCTAGGGACTTTAACCTTGGAAATTCTTCTATATGTGTTTTTACACAAATATGTGTGTATACATATATGTGTGTGTATTATATGTTTGTATTTCATATTTACATATCTGTATACACATTTCCCCCAGTAAGCCTCTTCAAGCCAATTACCCTGTTTCACATTTTTATATTCACATCCTCAGTGCCCAATATGGTGGCTGAAAAATTGAAGGCACTTTATAAATATTTGTTTAATTGAATTGGTGTAGCAGCAATCACCCTAGCATACCCAGGGTGGCTGCTAGCATAGATTCTTAGATCTGCTTTACTAGAGGAAAACAACTCAGAATGGGTTAACAATCTTACTTTAATCAATCAAACATAAGAGAATACAAACCGAAGTTACAAGCAGACAGAGACAGATCAGCAGACAGGACTTCCCATTGTCTGACCATTACATCTATATCTACTTAGTTACCAGAGAGGTAACACCATCATCTGGGTTTTCAAAGCCAGGGGGCTCAACAGCTACCCAGAGTCTCATCTGGCCACATCACACAACTCTTCCCAAAGTGAGCCCCAAAGCAAAACTTCACATCAGGATAAATATAGCCTTCTCCTGGGTCAGAGACCATCACAACCCTCTTGACCCACTGCCCAATCACAAAGGAACAAGGTGTGGGCATTCCTGAAAAACAAGCCTTCTACAGGCTCCAGGTGAGCACATTCAGCCTATTAGGAGGAAGAGTATATCCTCAAATCAAGGAAGGTTCTCAGAGTCACTTAAACCTATCAAAGGGTCAAGGGGCAGGGAAGATCTTCAGATTCTCATTCCATAACAATTGGATGTTCAGCTATTTATACTTTATTGTAAATATGTTTATCAAAGTCAATAATTAAGAGAAAATTCTAGCACTACAAATAAAAGGGCAACTGGTAGACAGATGCAGCTGAAATGACTAATGCAAGGTGTCCCAAAGTCTTAGTACAGTTTTAAACTTTTTTAAACTTTTAATAACTTAAATTTAAAGCCTTAATATTAAAACTATTTTAAATATCTTTAGTATTTTAAGCTTTAATACCTGGAAGAGTCTTAAACTGCACTAGGACTTTTGGGACACCCTGTATAATGTCTTGTTACCTTATGGTTATGTGGCTTGTTTCTGTTGTATACACACACACACACACACACACACACACACACACACATTTCTCTTTATTGCTTGGATACACAGTTAAGTTTTAGCAAACTGGGTGTTAGTTCACAGAATGGTTGTAGTGACAGGGTAGCCTCTGTCCAGAGGAGTAAGTATGCAATGGTTTACAAGTCTGTGTGTGAACATGTACTTCAATTAGAGCGATAGGGAAACTAAATTCTGTGGCTCTGTGTGTTGTCTTCTGTTCATTAGGGATGATGTTCCCAACATCTAGTGACATTCATTTGGCTCCTTTCTCGGATGAACAACTCTACAATGAACACTACTCCAGAGCAAATTTCTGGTAATGTGATCTCCTTCTGGACTTTTTTATTTGCTGTATACAGGGCCAGCCTCAGGTGTGGGTCAAGTAAGGAAGCCAGTGATTGAGTAGAAAACAGAATGTTTGGTTGTTTTTTTTTAAAATCAGAAGATCTGGGTTCAAGCCCTAACCCTTCCATTTATTAACTGTATGACCTTGAACACCCATCTTCAAACCTCAGTTTCCTCATCTGTACAATGGAGGTCATCATTGCCCAAACATGCTTTCTAAACCTTAAAGTTTCAAAATTTCAATTTGGCCCATTATTAGGCACATGCCCATATGGCATTGCTTAATAATTCAATTTGAGAGGTCTTCAGAAGAATCCCTTAGGTAAAAATATACTTTCATCTGCTTGCTAATATTGGAATTGTATATTTTGTGATTCATTCAAAACTTTGGAATAGATACAGAGAGGCAGAGACAAATACAGAGGGACATAGAGTAAGATACAGAGAGACAGATACAGAAAGAGCTAGACAAATACAAAGGGAGACAGAGACTGACAAGAAAGGTAAATTCACAGTGAGAAAGGCCAACCTGCACTGATAGTAATGCACATATGTGTGTGTATCCATATAGACAGATAAATATAAGTGCTGGGATTTTTTCTCTCTCCAAAGTTTGCCTTTTTTTTTTCCACAAAGTCAGCTTTTCCTATTTATTCATTTTTATACTTATTTTGTAAAGTGCTTTTCTCAGAATTACCCTGTAAATAGTTATCATCCTTATTTTACATGTGGGGAAAATTTGCAATACCTACCTCATCTAAGTATTGTGAAGAAACTGCCTTGCAGGCCTTTGCAAAGTTGCTTCACTATTCCAAGCGTCAGTTTTCTCACATGTAAACCTTAAAGGGAAATCATAAATATGAGACATTTCTATTATTATAAAACATTTTAAGTTTTACAAAACATTTTCCTTACAGCATTCGTGTAAGGTAGATATTGTAATATCCCCTATTTAGGTATTATGCCCAAATTCAAAGGAATGTCTTTAATAGGAATCCCTCACAGGTATCATGGTCGGCTGAGAAAGTGGAGGATCTGACCAGCAGACATCTGCCCCTCCCATCTCGTAGATCTCAGCTCTCCCAGGAGAATGACACTGCTCTATTTTTTGGGAGCTAGTCCTTATGTTAACCTATGTCTTTAGTGAATTAAACAACATAAATTCTAGCTGGAGATAGGTTTACCAAATAAATTTATTGAAATTGGCTAACTGTATGGAGAGGTAGGGCGAGTGGGAGGGAAGGGAATTTCATGTACTTAGGAATCCCTTGTGAGTTCCATTCCTTATTTCTCTCATTTTTTTCAACATGAACAATTAGTTCTGGTAAAGTATATGAAACCGTGAATCTCATCAATTGGGCTCACACTTTGGAGGAGAGGGATGTTAGATCAACATGCAGATATCCTTGGAAAACTGGCTATGTTTATATGATGCCAGAACAATACATTGTCCAACAATCCAACAGTATACCAACTATTGAGGGGTTTTTTATGGACTCATAATATTTAGAATTGGAAGGGACCCTGGGAGATTATCTTATCTGATCAATTCCTTTTACAGATGCAGTAAGTGAGGCTAGGAGAAATGATTCCTCTAAGGTCAAACAGATACCAAGTAGCAAAAGTGGGATTTGTCTACAAGGATGGCATCAAGTCACGGAATAGAATTCGAATTTTAGAGCATTAAGGGATTTTAAAGTCTGTATCATTCAACTCCTAGATTTCTAATAAGGAAATCAAGTTGTGACTTTCTCAAGGTCACAGAGTGGCAGAACAGAGACCAGAACCCACTGCTCCTGACCCCAAATCCAGAGCCCCTGCCACTATACCATAATGATTTTTGTTCACTGCTTGTTTTGGCTTTGTGAATGCACAATATGGAATGGGTGAGATTTTGGACTTCTCAGTGTGATATGGTAGAAAAATCCCTACATGCAGAGGCAAAAGACATTAGTTCAAATTCAAGTTTCATCTCATACTAGCCCTGTCCTTGAACAAGGCAGGTAACCACTCCAAAACTGTTACCCCATTTTCAGTTGTTGTGGAGATCAAATTCAATTCAATGAGCATTTATTAAGTACCTGCTGTGGGTAAAGAAATGTAGAAGGTACATGCTTGGGGATAAAGGAAAGCTCTCTGCTCTCAAGAAGGTTACATTCCACTAGGGAATACAACAGATATACAATAGACAAATACAGATAATATAAAAAGTAAATGCAAAAGTAGCTTGATGGGGAGAGAAGAGCACCAGCTGCTTGGGGTATGGGGAAAAGCCTTGTCTTAGGAAGAACCTGAGCTGAGCCTCGACTGAAACTCAGAATTCCATGAGGCAAAGGAGAGGAAGAAGAGTATTTACAGACTACTTATGCAAAGACATAGAGACAGAAGCTAGAAAGTCATGTATGGGGAATAACAGGTAAGAGAGTTGGATTTGGGACATAGTTTGTGTGAGGGGGAATGATACAAAAAAGAAAGACTAGAGGTTTGGGGCCAAGAGAATAGGACGCAGACCTCCTAGTTCCCACAAACATACTCTAGGAAAAACTTGAAATTTATACCAGACCAAGTAATGATCAAGAAAACCATTTAGAAACTACAGTAAATTTCTTCTACCTACAATAGGTTACTTTTGTGTAGAATTGCACAGAAAGTCAGCCAGAAGTGCACAGGCAGTAGGAAGGGAACCATCAACAAAACCAGTGCCAACACAGGTGAATAAGTCCCTAGTACAACCAGACATAGACCAGAGACACCTGTAGCCATCTAAACTCTGTGTGTACAGGAAACAAAAGCAGAGGGGCATCAAAAGAACGTCAGTCTAACCTGACCCAGACAAAGGATTGAACATGTGCATGTTCACACACATATACACACATACAATCAGTATGGTGCAGAAATGCATGCATGTACACACAATGAGTATGGTGTAGAAATATGTGAAACTCAACAGGGAATCAAGCAAGTTTTTAAGAGGGAGGATCCTAGCAGTAAAGGAGTGCAAGCAAAACAAACTTCCTGATTCTGAAGAGTTGATTTAAAAATGGCTGGGGGGGGGGAGGGAACACAGCATAGAACTGTAGTCCAAATTCCAATTCCATCCAATTTCAATCCAAATCAAAAATTGTGAGATATGAATATATTATAATATTAATGCCCCCAAATGAAATGAGGAAATATAATGATAATTTTCTGAGTACTGTGAATTGACATGGGATATGTTTAGCAGAGCCCAGAGAATAAGTTATACAAGGACAATAATGTTGTAAAGAAAAATAACTTTGAAAGACCCAAGAACTCTGATGAAGGCAGTGACCAGCCATATCTCTATAGGATCTATGATGGTGGGAGTTACGTACTGAAAGAGTGATGATTGAATCAAAGTGCAGAAAAAGACAAATATTTGGGCATAGGGAGAGAAAAAGAAAGAAATGTAGACTACAGCCAAATTGTGAAAGGACATTTACATGAAATGTCCATCTTGGAAAATTTAGAAATAGATATCTTTGGAAATAGTTGGTAGAAACCAGGGTGCTACCTGGATTCTTCCTGAATGTTATTCTCATTAGCAACATAGTATCTCAGTGTTCTAGTCCTAGCTCTGCCTCTAAGTAGTTCTTGATCCTGGGCAAGTCATTTACCCTTGGTACCCATTTCCATAAAATGAAAGAGTTGAACTAGGTCATCTAAGGTACCTTGCAAAGTTAAAATCCTATACCTGTCTCTCCTAAGATACTTTTGAATTGCAAGTGAAAAAGCATATCAAGCCAGGCAGGGCATTGAGACCATTGAGTTTAGAATCAGAATCAGAAGACCTGGCTTCACTTCTGGGCTCTGCCACTACTTACATTCCTATGTGACATTGGGAGAGTCACTTCCTATTTTTTTTTTCAGCTGAAAAATGAGGGGTTATGCTAAATGATCTCTTAGTTCCTTGCTAGTTTTAAATTCTATAATCCTACCAAATACTTTACATGGGCTGCTAACTGGAATTCTGAGACACTTGGACTCTCTCATAATATATAGGCAGACCATTGTAGTAGTCTAAAGCTGATAGCCAGCACCCATAGAATCAGTAAGATTATCCAGTTATTGGGGTTTTTTTTTGTTTTGTCTTCCCTCTTTTCATCAGAAAAACGGAGTCTTTGGTTTAAATTCTTAGGCCTTCGGGAATCATGCTCCAGTTCAAGCAGCTACTGCCTTCAAGTGGTAACGTTTTTCTGTCTAATGGATCCCACTTGCATTGTGTTGACAGAAACCATCTCAGGAGTTCTCACCAATTACAGTTATAATTTTCAAGTTGAAATCTCATCCACACCTCCCAGGAAATGTACAAATGAGTTCAAAAAAGAGGAATGACCAGATATTTTCTATTATCAAAAATCACAAGGCATAACTCATTTTCCCAGTCATATTCATGGATTATAAAAACCAGAGGAGCACATTGAGCTGTCCATCAGCTATCCCTAGGTTCTGTTCCATGACTAGTCTGCCTTTGTCATACCTCTGATGTCATCCCTCATACCTCTTAACATAATTCTTCATTTATAATGAGTCATAGCTGGCTCAAGCCTGCCATGTACTTCTCCATTTACCTTTAGGTGACCCTCTGCTTTACTTACTTGATGACCTTTTGAGTCTATCAGTAAGTCATCAAGCATTTATTAAGTACCTACTGTGTACTGGGCTGTGAACACAAATACAAAAGTAAGATAATTCCTTCAAGAAAATTAAATTCTTTGAGGGAAGAAGGATACAATATATTTGTAGAAAGGTAAATAAAAGTATATGCATAATGTGTACAAATTTATTTCAGTGGTGGTGGGAAAATTAACAACTAGGGAATTCAGAAAAGTTCTCTTAGAAGATGTAAGCCTTGAAGGAACTAGGGGTTCTGAGAATCAGAGTTGAGGAGGGTTCCAGGAATAGGGGACAACTTGTAAAGAAATGCAAAGGCAAGAAATGGAATGTCATTTTTAGGGAACAGCAAGTTAGTCATTTCCATGACATAGTCACAAAGTATCACAGGTTTACATGATAATAACTAGCAAAAGGCCCCCTGGGTTTTGGGTGGACCCCTGTGAAAAATTTACAGGGTAATATGGACATGAGTTGTTTAAGATGAGAAAGTGATGAACTGATTGATTGCACCCTTCTTCAGTGGAAGCAGTAGAAAGAGTCCAGGGCCTGGAGTTAGGAAGACCCAGTTTAATCTGGATCAGAACTTGCTAGTTATATGACCCTGGGCAAGTCACTTAACCCTGTTTGCCTCAGTTCCTCATCTGTAAAATAAGCTAGAGAAGGAAATGGCAAATCATTCCAGTATCTTTGCCTAGAAAACTCCAAATGGGGTCACAAAGAGTTAAACATAACTGAAACAACTACAAAATGTGTAATATATATATATATATATATATATAAATTGTGTATTATATAGCTGTACCCTGAATTCTATTATATAATACAGACATTTAATATATGTACATATATATTACATATATGTGTGGATGTATGTATATATAATTGAAAATAACCTTGGTCTAATCCTCTCATTCTATAAACAAGGGAGCTGAGTTTCAGAGAGGAGAAATGACTTGCCAAAGCTAGCCAGCAGTAGATCCAAGATTTGAATGTAGGTCTTAGGAAAGATGATATTTGAAGTTTAATACAGTATGGTTGCCTCA
This sequence comes from Petaurus breviceps papuanus, assembly GCF_028583685.1. Taxonomy (NCBI): domain Eukaryota; kingdom Metazoa; phylum Chordata; class Mammalia; order Diprotodontia; family Petauridae; genus Petaurus; species Petaurus breviceps. The sequence goes on from NW_027185799.1 coordinate 28,949,378, forward strand.
AAAATCCAACTTGGCAGTCAATAGCCATTCACAACTGGCAGCTCTCCTTTTCGAAGTAGGGCATATCGTATATTTGCATCCTATCATGCTTGACAGTTGAGCAATATCAAGGTTGCTGGTAGCAGATTACATGTCCCTGGGAAATGGGCGATGTTCTTTGCAGAGAATAACAGCCCCGTGATTGCGAAGAGCAGGGTGAGGAAGAACACAAACGATAAATCTGCTGCTGCACATAATGAGAACATTCTGGTGTGAAGTTCAGTTGTGAGTATACCAAGGACAGTACTGATTAGGGAGTATTCAAGCAAATGCTCTCTCTTGTCATGCACCCAGGCAGATAGTGCTTTTAATGAGTGAATAGTCTCCTAAAAACTGGTGAGGGGAGGAAGGGGGTGTGGCAGGGGTGGGGGGGCATGAGGCATTTCTCTCTACACTGATCCTTTCCTAACACTTTTACAGAAATACATTAGGAAGCCTTCCTTGATTCCTACTCTCCTACTACTCAGCTGAAAGTCAGCACACCCTCTCCACATTTCCCATATCACTTGGGCCAGGTCTCTCCATTGCATGCTTCACATTCTGCCTTGTATCATACTTATTTTTACACGTGACACATTTGATTTTATTCAATTCAGTAAGCATTTACTACATGCGAGATATTGGAGAATACAAACAGAAATAAAACAGTCCCTGCACCCAAGAAGCTTATATATTCCAATGAGAATGGAGGTAGAAAGAGAACCCAAATTAGTAAATATCAAGTTTGTGCATATTTTTAAGGGTAAGAGGCATTTAAACTAGACCTTTGATTTCCTTGGTATGGTGAACTGTCAACAAGGAAACTCATCCTGCCACAGATGGACAACCAATCTGCAATGAAAAATTTTAGAGAGTTGCCTGACGCATTGAGAGGTTACCTGACTATACCAGGATCACTTAGGCAGAAGTAACACTTGAACCCACATATTTCTAACTTTGAGGATAGTATTCTGTTCACTACACCATGCTTGCCTTTTCCAAATACAAAGAACATGCAAAGCAAATTATAGGTGAGACTGATGAGTTTAAGAGACTTGCCTAAGGTCACAGATGTAATACACACTAGAGAATCCATAGCCAATGCTCTTGAAAGGACCTTTAAAATCTAGTGCAATCTAAGACCCAAAGAAAAGGAATGGCCTACCTAAAGTTAAACACCTAATAAGTAACAGAGCATGGTTCTTTCCTAGCAGCCTTTGTCACCTAATAGAATTTTTGAAACTTGAGTTAACTCCTAGCAAGGCTTTTAAATGCTTTTCTTGGAATTCCTTCCATACCAGGTCACTGTCACCAAGTACCAGATGGTGCCAGATATCGGTAACATTAGTTTTTAACAGTCTGGCTTCCTCCCACATGAACCTGCAAATAGAGCAGCGTCAGAACTGACTACTACTTGTTTATAAACAGAATACAGAAATATTTACTCATAAACACTTAAATTAAACAATTAAAAATTAACCATATTACTAAATCTATGAATAACAGCATATGGAGCAAGAATACAAAATAATGGGAAGGCATCCAGCTCCTAAATGATGCATTTTTGCCCACTTAATTGAAAGTTATCAGGGTATGATCTCCAACAGGATTCGACAGGCTTATGTTAAGCTCTATGTAAGATTTGTGCATATCCAAATAATAAAAATAACTCACATTTACATAGGTTTATAACAACAACTCATACTGATGATTTTGAAAGTACTTTCCTCCAGCAGTCCAATGAAATGCGTAGTATAAAAATTATCCCTATTTTACAGATGAAGAAAGTAAAACTCAGAGGCACAAAATAAATTGCCCAAGGTCACAGTCATTTAAATCCTGGTTCTGACACTCTCTCTTTGTAGCCTTGGGCATCTTATTTCATTTTTCTCAGTTTCCCTTTAAACATGGCTATAGCCTGAATTCTGCTTGCTATTGTCACAGATACCTTTTACCTTTTATTTTGGCTACAAGCCATCATCAGTATAAAGAATTCAAATATCTGCATTGTATAATCCAGTCTAGATATATTCCCTCTTGGACATCATAACTTATGACTGTCATGCCATACTCAGAACCCAGAGGTAAATTCAAACTTAGCAGTTTCTTTCAATAAGTCAAGTCAATGAGCATATATTAATTTCTAAGTAAGTGCCAGGTTGTAGTGCAAAGTGCTGGTGATACAAAAAGAAAAGCAAGCATTTGTATCCTTTCTTTTTTATCTGTCTCACCTTGACCTTTGAAATACTGCGCCTTCAAAACCCAGCTCAGGTGTCAACTCCTCCAGGACACTTGCTGAGATGCCCTAGCTGGAAGTGAACTCTCCCTCCCAAAATTGTCTTCAAGCATCTTCATTTCTCCCTTGATTTTATCACACTCTACTTTGTGCCATGTTATCTATGTATCATATCCCCACCCCAACTCCTTATTAGATTTACTCCTGAAGGCAATCATTGCCCTAAGTGAACAATCAAATGATAAAAACTAAGTATTGAATTTAGAGTCAAAAGTCTTAGATTTAATCTCATCTTGGACACTTAGCAGTCATGTGACTTTGGCCAGGTTCCTTAGCTTTTCTAATCCTTAATTAGAAATTAATTGTACCTTCTGTACAATGGGGGTAATAACATTCACACTACCTCCTTAGGAGGGTTGTAAAGAAAGCATTGTGTAAAATGTCAAGGTGTTGAGGCATAGTGAGGTTAAATCACTCTGGTCTGTCCCACCTCAGTTTGACATTCCTCTTGGGAATCCCTCTCTTCTTTCAAGGCTTAGCAGGATTTCCTCTCCCCACAGGAGACTTTTCCAGATCCTCCCACTTGGTACCGTGTTTCCCCGATAATAAGACCTCTCCCAAAAATAAGCCCTCCCCTTATTGTGTAAGATTCCTCTAAAATAAGCCCTCCCCTGAAAATAAGCCCTATTGAGATTGCTACTGTAGTGAAGGTGATCCCCTGCGCTACACGCTACATTACGGTACCCTCTGTATGCACCGCCCCCCCCCCGGGTGAAATGCACACCGCGCTCCGAGCTGCATCCAATCAGAGCTGCAGCAGTGAGCGCATCATCCTGTTCTTCCCCAGTGATTTGCTCGCTGGCGCCATTGAGAGCAGTGCCGTGGAGGACAGCTGAGGCAGGACAACATAAGCCCTCCCCTGAAAATAAGCCCTCTGGTGTTTTTCTTTCCAAAAAAAATAATAAGACAGTGTCTTATTATCAGGGAAACACGGTAGGTCTTCAAGCAGAATAGAGGACCAGTCACTTCTGGTATGGTATAGATGGGATTCTTACTCCAATTCAGATAAGACTCAGTGACCTCTGAGATTGCTTGCAATGCTCAGATTTGATAATTCTGTGGTGCGTATGAGAGTTGTTATTATTACCTGTCTTCTCATCTTTTTCAGAGAGATTCTTATAGAATCAGTCCTGAGACAGTACACTCTCCTGCTTTCATTCCTTTATATTAAGAGTTCTACAGACAATTATAGAGGTTGGTTTAAAAAAAATCTGCAACTAGGTGGCACCATGGATAGAGCATTGGACCTGTGTAATGCCAATGCGATCCCCATAGCAGCTGCTCTGAATATGTATTTCCAGGGTAGATTCACAAAATATAATATACTCTCTTCCTCAAAGGCAAAACCAAAATATTTATTTGGAACATCACTATTAGGATACCAGGAAGTAAGATTTAGCAAGGTTCTCATCACTAATCCAGGGAGCCCAACGTCTTAAGCATTCTTTCTGTCAGGCCTCCCCACAAACAAGTTCCCCTAAGCAAGTTCCTCCCTGTACCCTCTGCTCTGCCTCTCCTGCTCTGTTTCAGTCTGACTCTCTGCTCAATTGGGCAAGGCCCTCCCACACACTGGGCTCCATGTCACTCAGGCTGTATCACAACTGTGAGTTGGGCCAGAGCTCAAAGCAGGTCACATAGGCCTATAATTGGGCATTAATTCCATTAACATTACAACCTGGAGTCAGGAAGATCCATGTCTTCTTCCAGCACTTACTTAGTAGTTGTGTGAGCCTAGGGAAGGTACTTAACTTCTGTCTGCCTTGGTTTCCTCATCTGTAAAATGGAGTAATAATAGCACCTACCTCCCAGGGTTGTTACAAGCATAAAAATCAAAATATTTATAAAGCGTTTTGCAAATTTTAGAAGCAGTATATAAATGCTAGTTATTATTATTATTAACTGCTTTTTCTAGTTGAATAAAAGTATAAGAATCTAAGTTTATCTTTTCTGGACTCCTTGAAAGCATTCTTAGCACTCTTCCTGTAACAGACAGGACAATAATATGTACCCCATCTCATTTCCACATGATTGTGATTTTATCCAGGCCTCTATATATAGAAAAATTTTCATTCCATGTAACTTGGAGATTGATTATTTGATATGGCAGGAGATATTCAAATATTTCCCTTAAGCTTTCAGAATCAATGTTAAATCCAGGCAATTGTGGGCAGCAGTTTTGTCTGTGATAATGGTCCCATACCATGTTTTGGTTGAACTCTTCAAACTATTTTGAGGTCTGTATCTGTAGAACAGGGATTTGTCATCTTTCAGTCTATGAAAGATAGACCACTTCTTGTTAACGTCACTCTAGCGAGCTCATCAAGAGTTCCTAGATATCCTTTCTTATAGTCTTGCAGGGATGAGTTACACTCTCTCCACTATTTCCTTGCATAACCTTGATGTATCACTAAGTCCAGGACCCTTAAGGATATCTCTTCTGTAGTTTCTAATGGCAAAGACCAGGTATTGAACTGCCTACATAAGCCCTTTCCTTCCCACCAAAAAAAATCTCCATGACTTAGCATTTGTTCAACATTTCTTTGCTGATATATTGTTGTTTGAACTCATGTGGATGTCACCCAAGAAAGGTCTTCTGAATCTACATTTGAATCTTAACTGTTTCATAGGTTCCATCTGGAAGTAAAAGGTACATTCAGTTCCATTTGACATATCCCCAGTGCCAATCATGGTTCCTGGATCATAGGAGATACTTCCTAACTTTGGTGGAATTATCAAAAAAAAAAAAAAAGCTTGTTTATACAGAATACCTTTAAAATGGAAGGAAAGAAAGACAGTGTGCCACAATGGGTAGAGAGGGGTCTCAAGAAGCCATGGGTTCAAGTCCTGCCTCCACGTTTTGGCTACATAACCTTGGGCAAATCACTTAAACTCTGAGTGCCTCTAAGACAGTAACTGGCTGAGCAGGTGCTGATCTACATTGATGTAGGGAATTTCCTTACTGAGTAGTGCTCTAAACTAATAAAATCACAGTTCCAGGTTTCCTTCCTCTTCTCCCCCCAAAAAAGTAAGGGAAAATAGATTTGCTGTGACCCTTTACAATTATTTGTATAAGTTGTGCCATAGCTCCTTATAATCATTAAGAGTAAAGAATTGAATCAATCAATAAACATTTATTAAGCAAGTACCTTGTTATAGGCACTATGCTAGGTTCTGGGGATACAAGGACAGTAACAGAGAGTCCCTGCCTTCAGAGAAGCTTATATCTATCAATACAAGCAATGTGAAACAATATGTAAATAGAGACAAAATATAAGTCAAGTCAATACTAAGTAATTTCTGGAGTGGGAGAAGGCACTGGCCACTGGGATAATCAGATTAGGTTTCCTAGAAGAAGTGGGGTGCTTGAACTGACCTTTGAAAGAGACGAAGGCATGGAAATGGAAAGTGAAATCTTATTTGTGAAGGACAGTAAGTAAACCAGGTTAGCTGAACCAGAGAAGTATGCGAAGAGGAGTGTGTAATCAGTATACTAAGAGAAGTCGAAGCCAGTTGGAGAAGGGGCTCTAAATACCAAACAGAGGAGTCTGTACTTGGTTCTAGAGATAACTGGGAGGCACTGTGGCTTCTTGAGCAGGGGAGATGGTATAGTCAGATCTGTACTTTAAGAGAATAATTTTGGCATGTCTAAGGAAGATAGATTGGAGAGATACGAAACCTGAGGCAGGGAGGTCAAATAGGAGGCTATAGCAACAATCCAGATGATATGGTGAGGGGTTTGAATTTTGGTGGTGACCATATGAGAGGGACTGAGAAGGAAATAAATGATGCAGTGATTGAACTGACAAGACTTGACAATGGATTAGACATGGTGGCAGGTGGGGCAGGGAGTGAGAGTAAAGAGTCAAGGATGACTTTGAATTTGTGAACCTGAGTGACCAAAAGGATGGTGTTACACTTTTGAGAAATAAGAAAGTTGGGGGAAAGGGCAGGTCTTGGTGCAAAGAAAATTATGTTTTGGACATGTTGAGTTTGATATCATTTCCAAATGGTTGATAATGTCCCATAGACATTGGTGATACAGGATTAGAACTCCAGAGAGAAAGAGTAAGGCTAGATAAATACATATGGTCATCATCTCCATAGAAATAACTGAACCTACGAATTCCTTAAGAATGGAATAATTGTCCTTGATCGCCTCTTAAAAGGAAATAGTTGTGAGTATTGACCATGATTGGGAGGGACAGGTGTGTGTTGAAATACTGTAGCAGAAAATGGTATTATTCTTTTAAGAATCTCCAGCTTACCACAGGTGAAGCCAAGGGATGCTTTGGACTCATGTAAATACTAATAATGAAAACAAAAGTAAGTATAATATACATTTTTTCCTGAAAATTGAGTTCCTTGGGTTCCAAGTATCTGTAAGGGCCAAGGACTTATAAGACAAAGGCAATCAACTAGAGTAGAAAGCCCTAAGTTTGTTATATGAGAGCCAGGATATGAAACCTGACAGTGCTGTTTATGAGGGTGCGACCTTGGACAAGCCTCTCCTCTGGGCTTTAATTTCTTCCATAAGATGAAAGAGTTGGACTAGATCAAGAGTTCTTAACCTTTTTAAAGTCATTGATCCCTTCTATCAATCTGAAGCCTACAAATACCTCAAAATAATCTTTTTTTAATTAAAGGAAATGCTAAATTTCAGTTAGTGGTTAATGAATTTTTTAAAAATTTCCCATCCACATTCATGGACTTCATGAAATCTATCTACAAACTAGATCTGTGGATCTCAAGTTAAGAACCCCTGGACTTTTGCCAGGTTATTTGCAGTTCTGACATTTTATGGAATTCTATGAAAAGAATGTGGCAAAAATCTGTTTTCTAGAATCTTGGTTTTGCTCCTGAGAGAAAATAGAATTCCTTCAAGGATAGTTTTTTTCCAAACTCTTAGTCAAACCAGATGAAAAGCAGTTTTGATACTCCTTGGTTGTGTGACCTAGTCACTTAAACTCTTCTAGTCTCTATTTTCTCATCTGAACACTAGGTATAATGATACATACAATCCCTGCCTCACAGAGTTGTTGTGGAAAAAGCACATAGTAAAATCTTAAAGCACTATAGAAATGTGACTGGTTACTTTCCCCACAAAAATTATTGTCTTATGATTCATTGTACTAGTAGAAGTGACCCTGTATTCCAGAGGCTATGCCAGCACAGGGCAGGCAGGTTTAATTGAAGTACAAAGTCTTCCCATACAAACTTGCTGATGAATTATGTGTCTGTTGTCTGAGAACCAGCCTGACTAAGTTCAGAGAGTTTCTTCATGATTTTGACCATATGATACTTTGTGATTAAATTGAGGACTTACTAAATGATTAAGTTATTTTGTATTTTTATTTTCTCTTTTCTGTGAATGTTTTGCCTTAATTTGTTACTGAGTAAATGGGGATTTTACTATGTTCATAATCTGAACCTTGGGAGTTGCTTGTGCTTGGCTTTACACAAGGCATAAAGGGGTTGCAACCTATGTTGACAGAAGGAGTGATACCCACACTAATGAAATAATGACTTCTGAAAGTGCTAAAGTGTTTTTATGGAGAACAGAAACATCTCATCTATTGTAGGTACAGAGAAACCAAGCTATGGTTCGTATTTAGGACACAGCATATTCCTCTTAGAGGAAGTGTGTGTGTGTGTGTGTATGTGTGTGTGTATGTGTGTGTGTTCAGTTTACTGTGTGCACATGCCATCCTAATTAAAGCATGGCAACAACAACACTGTTCATGTTACAGATATGCAACTCCCCTAGGACCAAGAGGAGAACTGTGGGAAAAGGGCCCATTGCCTGAGTATGAAGAGGGTGCCAGCTGAGCCAAGTTTCCAATTCTTAGAAATTTTACATCTCTATCTAAAGTGCAGCCTAAGATAATTAAAGCTCTGGGAAACCCGATACACATTTGCTGTGGAAATAAATCAGAAAAAAAAATCCACCCTGGAAGAAGTTGGGGATGGCAGCAATGAGTTTCATCTTATGAGGAAATATCATTATATGATTTAAATCTGGGGAGAAAAAGACCTTACAAATATTCTAATTTCACTCCCTAATTTTACAGGTGAAGAAATTGAGGGCCAAGGAGAAAAAATTGCCCAAGTAACTTGTAGAGCTAGAATTTAAATCAGAATCCTCTGATTTGAAAACAAATGCTTTTCCCACTATTTACTATAATAATTTAAAAGTTACCATCTCTTTCTGTGTCCTTTCCCACTGTCCATTCATCCTTATATTTGTATTTCAGTGGGTCTGTTCTCACATCTGTGAGAGTTCTTTTGGTGGTACAAATCACAACACATGCACACCTTCCCATCCTGTGTGACTATTGTCCATGCTCTGCCATAAATCCTCCCTGACTAGTGTTACTGGTCCTTGTATATATAAAAGTCTTTTCTGGTTCTAACAAGTTGATGATCTGAATGGGCTCAGACATTTGATTCACAAGTGATTCCCACATTGGTAACCAGCCATTCCTATCCTAGTGAGATATATTCAGTTCTGTTTTACGTGAAATGGATGATTGCCATATCCAATGCCTTCCAACTCTCTTCTTAAAGTATTTATAATATGTAGCTGTGAGGATTCTGTATTGTCTATAAGCTCCTCTCATTTCCTCATCCTATGTTATACTTAACAATGTATTTTTTACTGCCCTTCACCATAATTACCTTTACATTGAACTCAATGAATATCAATTTTTGGAAATTCTTATCTAATTATTCCTAAAATCTCGCTACTTGTGTCCCGTCCTGCGGGACCAAGTTATTCGTGGGGCCGAGGAGGACCCAGCCTGCAAAGGAATGGGTGGGAAAGAAGGAGAGAGACCAAGAGAGTTTGTTTTAAGGTCTGATGAAGAGAGATGTTTTATTGCTGGTAAACAGGACTTATATACTCTTTGAAGAAGTGGGCGGGGAGAGGTATTCTTGTAAACAACTGTTGAAACATTTTGTGGTTAGAACACCTGGTGCCGAAACACTCTGTGGTCAGCAGATTCATGTGGCATGGTACTCGGGGGGTGTGGCCTTCCTACAGGGGGAAGGGTACTTGGCCCTAAGGCCTTGGTTGCTAACATACTTGTTCATCTTCTGCAATACATAGATATTGGCACATAAGCTACACATATCTTCATGGTTTCTTTTTGTTAATGCTCATCATACATTCTCTAAGGCAAGATGACCAATTTTAACAAAATTATTTCCTCCACAAACTCCTTTATTTAGCTAAGAACCCGTGGGCTTTGTGTCTACTTAGCTTCATCTTATTTAGACTTCTAGTTTCCTTTATAATAAGAATGCCAGTATTGATTTCCTCTAGTACTATTTCAATTTTGTCATTATTTCTCACATTTAGAATACCCATAGTTAATTTGTAGATTCCATATATAAAGAATTAATCATCTAGGGGCGGCCAGGTGGCTCAGTGAGTAAGAGCACCGGCCTTAGAGTTGGGATGACCTGGGGGATCAAATCCGGTCTCAGATACTTACCACCACACCCAGAAATAACTGGCCGTGTAACCTTGAGCAAGTTACTTAACCCCAACTGCTTTTAAAAAAAAAAGAATCATCTAAAGGTCAACCTATTAGTGATACAATTTAGCTAGGCTTTCACCATTACACTCAATCAAAGTGCATTTATTAGTCACCTACAAAATTCTAGGAGGCAGCTAGGTGGTTGGAATACCCAGCCTCATCTTTGTGAGTTCAACTCTGATTTCAGATGCCTACTAACTGTGTGGCCCTGGGCAAGTCACTTAATACTCTTTGCCTCAATTTCCCCAAATATTAAAATGAGCTAGAGAAGGATATGACAAACCACTCCATGATCTCTGCCAAGAAAGCCCCAAAATGGGACCATGAAGAGTCAAACACAACTGAAAAAAATTTCCAGGCATTGAATCAAGCACTTGGGGTACAAATACAGGAGAAAAAAAAAACCTCTGCCCTCAAAGAACTTATCAAGAGAATTAACATGTTTGTACGTAAATACATACAAAATATATGCAGATGTAATACCAGCTTCATTGACCTTCCCACTATGGGGGACTATGGCTTCTGTTATTCTACCTTTAAAAGGGTAAAGAATCTTGGGTAATGGATGTGAAGAATGTCGTTGAGGTAGAATCGATTATAATATAAACAACATTTTAAAATTTTTGAATAGAAAGCTAATTTTTATGATGTTCTTGAGTTATAATTGCTCAATTTTAACCTCAAAATTGACACCCTTGGCAGACGTACCATTTATGATGAATTTGTCAATATTACACCTTGTTTGCTGAGCTGTAGTACTAGGCAATGCTCACTGAAAACATGCTACAAATAACAAACTGAATTTTCTGCAAAATTTCTAGGGGCAAATCCTTTCAAAAACTAAAAGGATAAATTTACTGGTAATAATTTAGATATTCCCAGGTGAGAAACACATAATACATCAGAGCAGAAAGTCACATAATATAACTGTGTAGATGATAAAGGGCCAAAGTATTAATATATATGCATATATAATATACATTTATTTATAAATTTATTTAAATAAATAAATTATTTATATATAAATTTATTTATATGTAATTATTGCCTAGTGACTTCCTATCTTTCTTTTAAAACCTAATTCAATATATTATCACTTATAACATAATATGAATATATTATATTTTTTATCAGACCTGTCACTTTGTTAGGGTGGGAAGTAGGGTATTCTCAATGTGGAAATTCACTCCACCAATATAACTTATTTGTAAATCATAGTCTCAATGTATTATCTTGAGGCATTGGAAGATTAAGTGACTTGCCTGTGCTAATGTGTGTTCAAAGGTAAGTCCTGAACCCAGGTTTTTCTGATTCTTAAGGATGGCATCTTATCTACTGTGCTGTGTTGTTTCATGATGTTTGATCATATCTGTCATTACAAACTAGGGTGGTCATAATGTGTGTGAGCAACTGCCTTCCTGGTATGATTAATCAGTAAGTAGTACTAGAATACCTGTCCATCCTGAGAGATTTTCCCTACTAGCCTGCCTAAATATGTCTTTATCCATTTTACTTGATTTTTTTCCAGTTCCCAGAAACCCTTAACTTGTCAACCATGTGCAGTGTTGACAGATCTCATTATGCCAAACCCCCAGGTAAAGTTGCAAAGTTTTCAAAGATACAGGTTAACCCTGTAATTCAGCAGATAAAAGGTAATTTTCTGTCCATGTAGCCCCACTTTTTATCCCAACTACATTTAGAAGTCACATTCTAAATTCTGTACACAGACTGCCAACTCATTACATCCCTAAGGACTGTAGGACTTTCAGAGAAGATTAGGATACACCCTGACTCTCTCCCCCTCCAAATCATACCCTGTGTTGCTCATTCTAGGTACCAGCAGAGTTTCTATGGGGTTAATCTTTCCAGCCTCCGTGGTGCAGCCTTGGATGAATACTTCAGACAGCCAATTGTAGTAAGTGTATTCTCTTTATGGGGCTTGGCTTCCTTACCAGAACAGCTTTTATAGTTAGAGATGGAAAGGAAAATCATGTTTCCATTTGTTCTAGTTCTTTTTTCTAGTTATTCAAGACAGCTGACCTACCTTGATAGTGCTGTATGTGTTCTCTTCCTTAGACAACTCCTATAAATCGAGAGAGAGATATTCAAGAACAATGATAATAGCTCAAAGACTATTTCAGAGCTATAACATCCTACAGTTTGGTCCTCACATTCAGTATTACTGCACTATATATGGGCCATCCATGTGTCTCCACAGAAGATGGTACTGGTTGAGACCAGACATCCTTTATTCCCTCTTGAGGAATCCATGCTTATAGTTGTAGTTCTCAGAAAGCACTTTACTCACTATTCTATATGTGGGAAATGCTCTTTCTTCCTTTCTTGCCTAATAAATTACTGCCTTTCTTTTAAAATGCAATTCAGCTGTTACCTCCTCCAGGAAACATTTCTGATTTTCCCACCATTCTCAGAAATGACCTTTGCCCCCTGAGACATCAAATAACAATCTGTTTTGTAGCTCTCTAATACATTTTGGCATTTTATTGTGTAATTTGGTTATTTGTACATGTGTCATAGGTCATAGGATTTATAGATGAAAGATACAGTAGAAATGATCCTGTCCAACTACATAATTTTTTAAAATAGCTTATATCGTTTATTTTTGCAATTCAATTTCAGGGAAAATTTCCTCCTTCCTCAGTTCTGCCCTCTTAAAATTTAATTCTCCCTTGTAACAAAGAAAAAACCATCAAGCCAAACACAGTGCCCATGTATACCACATTCTGCCTTACTAGTTCCCCTCCTCTCTTCCAAGAAGAAGGTGGAATGCTTTATGATTGGCTCTCTGAGACTATTATTCCAACACCCTAACTGTACAGATGGGGAAACCGAGTCTCAGAAAAATTTGACTTACTCAAGGTCACATAGGTAGTAGGTAGCATTGCTTGGGTTGGAACAATGACCTATGCCTCCAGCTCATTATACCATGGTACATACTAGATTGTAAGCTCCAAAACAGCAAGAGCTAAACATGTCTTCTCTAAATTTGCTTTCCTTACTAGCTACCACAATACTCAACACATGATATGTACTTAATCATTATTTTGCTATGAAGAGAGATCAAGCATTAGGTTGGAGAAAAAGTAGGACTGACATTCATTCATTCATTCATTGAGCAAGTATTTATTAAGAGCTTACTGTGTTCCTGGCAGGAAGAGGAACAATGGAATTAGTTGAAGGACATAGAATGTAGAGACAAAAAAGACTGGTAAGGAGGATATTGCACTAAGCTAGTCAGGTGAGCAGCTTTAATAGTGTTGTAAAGGTTGAGATCCTAATGCAATAAATTGAGATGAGAGGGTAGTAAGAAAGCTGAGGCATCCAGACTAAGCAAGGTTTTCTAAACATTTCTGAATGAAGGTGAAGAGACAGATGTGACAAGAGTAGAATGGGAAAGAAAGACTTTTACAAAAGTGGAAATCTGAGAATATTTGTTAACAGATATGAGGAAAAATGTTTGAAAAGTTGAAAGATGTGGAAGGATTTTTAGCAGTAGAGCAGGGGTTCCCAGTGGGTAAGGGGTAAGCCATGAGTCACCCAAATTAGAGTGGTCCTGTGGAGGAAAAAGGGTAAAAGAACATCTGGAGAAACATTCTAAACTTTTGCCCCTCCCCAACATATAGCATGAAAACCTGGAGTCAAGCTGCTGAACAACATTTGAGGGGAAACATTGGGGAAATGTACACCCTTCAGAATGCTGCTGTTCCACATTCCATCAGAAACTCCAGGACAGATTAATTTTGTGAATCCTTTATTGGTCAAGTTCTGCCAAGCCAATCTACCCCCTATAGTATTCATTCCTAAATTCTGGTGATTTTTCCCTTTGTCTTTGTAGCCCAAGAGTTTGACACAGTGATTTAATAATAGTTGTCACTTAAAAAATAATTGTTGAATTGAACAGAATCTGATAGTCATGTACTGTCATCAGTGCCTACCTAATGCCAATAATTTCTGTCAGCAATCTAAAACCATATGATATCACCAACATCAGAAAAATTCCTGATGTTTCTAAGTATAAGCCCCAACTAGCTGGTTCCATCAGCCACAGTTGATAAGTTCCAATTCTGCCTCATAGATGATTGCTCTCCCTCTGCCATATAGATTTGCTCTCTTGCTTTCTCTTAGTCTCTCCACTATCTGGAATTGCCTAGTAGGCATAGCTGTCTTCCTAACAGACAGAGCCCCAGAGCATTTCCTTACAGGAATCAGAAAGGGAATCCTGCTACTGACAGTTCAGCTTTTATGCTCTTACATCTGTCCTTTGATTTCTTCTCTTTTATCAAGCATACAGTCAACAAGAATTAATTAAACGCCTACTGTGTGTGCTAGGTAGACAAAATACTAGGTGCTGGGAAAACAAATATGATGAAGGGAACAATCCTGACTCTGTTATTATGGTCTTCGTTCCCTTGTACCACCACACCCTATCTCACCCCTATGAGCTCATGCTGCCCAGTGCCTCTACGTGTGGTGGCACACCCAGACCTCTGCCCTCCCTGGACAGAATCCCCTGCTCTGACCCATTCCCAAACTACCCTCCCAATCTACAATTAAAACTTCACCTGTTCTATGCCTGATTTCTTCAGGGAGGACCTTTCTCTTTTCCAGGGAACTGCTATATAACTCTTGTTAAAATACTAAATAGCTAATGATGGGTGCTAATAGATTTAAGAATTATCTCTCATGCAACATTTGTTTAAAGTTCTTTATAAATATAAGATCCTTATTGTTCATTTAACCATGGTCTTCTGGGGGCATGCCTTAGTAAAAATGCCAACAAGCAATTTTTAAGCACAAGATAATAGGACAAAGTGAGGTGGCTATTAGGGGTGAAAGAGGGAGCTTTTCAGTGCTTGCAAAACCCTAGTACACAGCCAGCCATCTATTTCCTCTGTTTTACCTAAATGGGGTTTGCCAGAGTCATTGGTCACCTAGTAGAAACTGATTAGATTGGACACTAAACCACTGTCCAACCAGTATGGATGACAAAAGCCAGTTCTGTGATCCAAGTCAATTTCACCAAGCTTTTACTAAGCATGCGCTTTGTACAAGGCTCTAGGGGTAAAGAAATAAAATGAAAACATCTCAAGCCTCTAGGAACTTGCATTATATTGAAGCAGAAATGACGGCCACAAGCTTGAATTACCAGTTCAAGTCATCAGACTTTGTAGCCTTTTATTGAAAAAATAAAGGAAAACAACTTCCAGATCTTTGTTTTAGACTTAGAATGCCTTTAGACTTATAAATGTCTCTCACATTTTGCTCAACATAAAACAAGACCCACTGAGCTTCACCAGAATTTCCCTGGTCAATTTCTTGACTTTGTCTCATTAAATTACTCACACTGAACACTTTACAATTCCTTTCTGGTTTTCTTGGAGTCAGGGATGTGTCCACTCCAGTTGAGAAAAGTGAGGAAACAGAAAATTCTATTGGGCGATGTATGACTGCCTTTGTCTGCCACCACATACACACAGCTCACGCCAGTAGGACTGCTGTTTGGAGAAGAGAATTATTTAAGAGAACAGGATAACTGAAATGTTTAATTTATCTTCCTTCTTCTATAGAGTATAAAAAGGTGGGTCTGGGGGGATTATTAGGTTTGCTGTGGCCTACATGAAGAAAAATGTTATAGGAATTTAGTCTTACTTTTATTAACACTGTTGCTATTATGGGTCATTACTCACATTCATATAACACTTTGAGGTTTACAAAAAGATTTTTTTCACAACCATCCTGTAAGGTATAGATAGGTCAAGTATTATCCTTATTTTATACATAAGGAAACTGAGACTTGACTTATTACCTTCCCATAACTGATCAGTCTCATAAATTCAACCTCCAAAAATTTATTACAACTAGCTTCTTCTCTTTCCTAACATGATTACCTCTCTTGTAAAAGGAGTACAAACTGTTTTCACATTATTGCTCTAATTCTGTTTCTGAAGTGATTTCACATTCCTCCCCTTCTCATACTCTTCCTTCTGTCTAAACTGGCCTATTTGCTATGCTCCATACGTAACATTCCATTTCTTGCCCCTGTGAATATGCACAGGCTGACCCTTATGCCAGAAGGGCTATCTAACCCTCATCCCCTCTTCCTCTTATAATCCCCTGGCCTCCTTTCAACCCTCAGCTCCAATGCCATCTCCTATATGGGTCTTTTCTGATCTACTCTCTTCCCATACTATGAGTGTTCTCTCCTCTGAAGTTACTTTGTATTGCCTTTGCATATATTTTGCATTTACTTAACTTGTGTGCACATTGTTTCTGCCAATTAAAATGTAAATTCACTGAGGGATGAGAATGTTTTATTTTTGTCCTTTTAGCACAGCACCTGGCATACAGTAGGCACTCAATAAATACTTACTGAATTGAATTGACTGACACCTGAAAAAAAAGTATCTGTTTCAAGAAAAAATCGGAAAACTATACCATTCTACAAAAGCAATCCATCCCAATCCCCTCCTCCTTTTTAATTCTGGGCCTAACTCATTGTCTGCTTACAGTGTCTCTCCAAGATACTCGCACTCACGCACACACACACACACACACACACACACAATCATGGATGAGCTCTGTGACCTATCTGGACTTAGCTAGCATAGTTCTTGGAAAGTAGACAGAAGACTTGCTAGAAATATACTCAAGGCTTTCCAAAATGGTACGGCCTACTAGGACTTGCTTTCCTCTGGTACAGCCTTCAAAAACTTCACCTCCATACTGCCTCAAGGCACTGAATAAAATTTTGTGGAGATCTAATGCATTATCATGCGTTGTCATTCATATATGTTCATGAGTCATATCCCCTTACTGGAATACATGTTCCAAGAAGTTAAGTACCATAACTTATCTAGACTTTCTATCTCTCCTAGCATTCTGCACAAAGCAAACATTTAATTAAATGTTTATTAAATAAATAAATAAATGCAATGCAGTCTCTGTCATACTTGTTTTTTTTTTTTTAACCTAAGGACTTGAAATTGAATTTAGTGCTGTTACTTCATAATCCCATGGCAATCAGAACTTTTTGGATGAAAACAAGCATAATCTATATTGCCTTCAGGTTTTCTTGGCAAAATGTAAACACTGATGGTTATTTTCCACAGGATACATTTGACATTAGGATTTTGATGGCTCAGACAATTAAATATACAGTTAATTTTATTGAAGCCAAAGAGGAAGATTTGCACAGGTCAGTATAAATCATTGTTGTTCCTTTTCTTTCATAATCTTAATCATACCGCAGCCCCAACATTCACCCAAAAAACTCAGAATTTAATTTTACCACACAGACCATGAAAAAATCATGTATGGGGTATGATCATGTATATGCAAAGTTGTCTTTCTCTGGAGAAATTTTTAAAGGTTAAGCTCTGGTTTGGTTCTGTCTTGCTGGAAGGTAACATTTCCTATGTGACTCCTTGTAATTGTTTTACTTCTTTCTCTCCAGGTTGGCCAATATTATTAAACATCTTTTTAGGGGGGAGTTAAGGTACAGAGAGGTTGTGACCTTCCCAGGGACACACAAGAAGCAAGAGAATTGGAACTCCACAGTATAGCAAGCTAAGACCTGAAATCATAGGTTATAGAAATGGAAGAGACCCTGTGGATCATCTCCTCTTCTTCTGTTTTGGGGGAGATGAGAAGCCTAAAGTGGGAGAAGGTCCCAATGGATTTCAGTTTGCTTTGGAAACCTTTGCTTCCCCCAGAGCACCTTATGAATATCAGGAAGCATCTCACAAAAATGAGATGTCTATGAAAGCAATTAATAAACTGTCAAGTGCTAGGCAAATATTAGGTAATGATTATTATATCAAGCAGAATGAACAACTCACAGTGAGTTATTTAAAACTAAAGCTTTAACTTAAAAGTTGCTTTTATGGTTTAGATTCCAAGGTGAAATTATCCTAATGCACACTGATTCTTGATAAAAGATAAACTTTCTTTGGGTAAAAAGAAAGCAGGTAGACAGTGCACAGACCTCCAGAGTGAGTCTGTAGTACAAGGGTTCTTAACCAAGGATAGATTTCAGTGAACTTGTATGCAAAAAAAGTTTCTGTTGCAATCTTGTATATTATATTCTCTTCATTATTCTCAGAAAGGGTCGGTAGATTTCACCAGATCACCAACAGGGTCCACGACACAAGAAAGGTTTAGAAGCCCTGCTCTCTCAATTCTTGTGCCTCTGGTCTATAGCCAGAACCAGGCCTGGGACTTTTGACTCACAAAATGAATCTTTACTGTGAGCTGGGCTTTCTAATTGACAAAAGAATCATTAAGGGGCGGCCAGGTAGCACAGTGAGTAAGAGCACCGGCTCCAGTGTTGAGAAGACCTGGAGATTGAATCCCGGGCTCAGACACTTAGCACCCACCCAGAAACACCTGCCCGTGTAACCTTGAGCAAGTTACTTAACCCCAATTGCTTAGGGGTGGCCAGGTGGCTCAGCGAGTAAGAGCACCAGCTCCAGTGTCGGGATTACCTGGATCAAATCCGGGCTCAGATACTCAGCACCACACCCAGAAATAGTAACTGGCCGTGTAACCTTGAGCAAGTTACTTAACCCCGATTGCTTTAAAAAAAAAAAAAAAAGAATCATTAATGCTTTATATTTTCATGGCACTTAACCACTTACTAATTGCTTTCATAGACACCTTATTTTTGTACTCAAGACAGCCTTCAGAAATGGTCAAGGAAGGGTGGACCATATCCAGAGTGTTGTGTTCAGTTCTGCACCTCATTTTTGAATAGATATTGAAAAAGTGAAGTATGTCCAGAAGAGGATGATCAGGATGGTGAGGTGACTAAATGCTAGACAATATTGGTTAAAGAACTGGGGCTGTTTGACCTGGCAAAGGAAGAGAATACTTAGAAGAGATAGAATCAGTATATTCAAGTACTTGAAGAGCTATCAAGAAGAAGATAAAATAAATCCTCCCTGGGTCCAGATGGGAGAATCAGGAATAATCAGTGACAGTTGCAGAGAAGAAGATTTGGGGCAATTAGATGGTTTCGTGGTTAAAACACTGGATCTAGAGTCAGGAATACCGGAGTTCAGATCCACCCCAGATACTTTTAATGGCTATGTGACCCTGGATAAGTCACTTGCCTTCTGTCTGCCTCAGTTTCTTCATCTTTAAAATGGGAATAATAACAACACCTAACTCCCAGAGGTGTTTTAAGGCTCACATAAAGTATTTGCAAGTGTTTTGCAAACCTTAAAACACTATATAAATGTAGTTATTTTTATTAGTAGTATTGTTATGTAAGGAAAGACTTCCTCCCAACTTAGGCTGTTCAAAAAATTAGAAATGGCTGCCTTGTTTTATTGGATTTCCCTTCGAAGTCTTCAGGTGGAAGATGGATGACTGACTGTCAAGGGAAGGAAATTCCTCTTGAGAACTGGGCTAGATAACCTCATTGTTCTCATTTTATGCGTGGGGAAACTGAGCTCCAAGAGGCTGTGACTTGCTCAAAACCACCTGGCTCTTGAATAGTGGAATCGTCAACAGAACTTCATGTCTTCTGATCCCAAGACCTGTGTGCTTCCTACTTACTGTCCAACCCTGACTGTCTCATAAATCAAAACTATTCCTGCAAAATTCTTATGGGGATTGTCCTAGTAGTGAAATCACCTTCCTGAACAAGAGAAGATTAGTTATGGCATTCTGATGCTGATGTTCTCTTCATGGCCTTGGTTAGAGAACTAGGCAGGCTTCCCTCATCCAACTTGTTGCCTTGGGAACATACCACTGCTCTTACTTTGGCCCTCAAAAGAATGGCTGTCATTCTTCTTAACCATAGCGAAGGTGGATTTTCTTGATAATGACTTTACTCTCTGACTATAAAGATGAATGGGAAACTGGAGAAATTTCAGGGTCACTGTTTTGCATCAAAACAAAAACTAGGCTGAGCTGGTTTGAGTTAAATAGAGAAAAGATTGAAATTGTTCCAACTTCCAAGACACTTTACTTGTGTTTGGATGAGCTGAGCCATATGGAGTGGTGAGATGTCACCATGCATGGATGAAGACCACAGAACCATGCTTTGTCACTGAGTCACCATCTCCTTGAAA
>NW_027185799.1:28969336-28972091 GCF_028583685.1 Petaurus breviceps papuanus
AACAATCTAGGTGTAAAAGTCAGTGGAAGCTTAGCAAGGTAGCATTGATAGAATGGAAGGAACACTGAATTTGGAATCAGAAAGCTTGGGTTCCAGTCATAAGTCTGCACACTTTGTGACTTAGGACAAGTCGCTTTCCCTTTTTAGGTTTTTCGAGCTCTCAACCAACCTCCTCACTTTTTACAGATGAAGAACCTAAACCCTGGGCTTAGCTTGAAGGTCCCTTTAAGATGTAGTTCCATGAAATATATAGCTCAAGTTTGTGTCCTCAGAAGATTTTCTCATTCTTTTCCCACAGAGTGGAAATTCCCTTCATGTTTCATATGATGCAATCTGGTCTCATCCATGGCCTGGCTTTTTGGTTCGATGTGGCATTTGTGGGATCACTGTATGTATAATGATAATAGCAATGACAATAATAATTCATGTTTCTAGAGTGTTTTAAGGTTTACAATGTGCCTTCCTCACAATACAAACCCCTCAAGGTAGACAATGCAAGTATTATCTCTAGTTTATAATTGTGGAAGCTGAAACTCAGAAAATCAAGTAGTTTGCCCAAATTCACAGAGCTAGTAAGTGATAGAGCCCAGACTTCCACCCACCCCACCCCCCCGACTCTCATTTCCATGACTAGAGCAGTGTTCTTTCAGATCACATTTTTATAGCAATTTCAGGATTGGAAAGAGCATCTCATTTGATCCTATCATTCCTAACTTTAAAAATTAAGAGTTATGAAACCAGTGACTTTGTGATGTTTGTGATCTGGGAATGTTTCCCTTTACAGACCTGTTATGCTATAACCAAATCTTTTGTCCCTTTTCTAACATAAGAGGCATAGCGTAATATAAGTTGACATCGAAGTCAAAAAGACCTCTGTTCAAACTCTGCTCTGTCACATACTAGCTTTGTGACCCCGGGGCGAGTCACTTCTCAGTTATCCCCAGCAACTCTTAAAAACTGCTTAGCAAGTAAGAGCACCGGCTCCAGTGTCGGGATGACCTGGATCAAATCTGGGCTCAGATACTCAGCACCACACCCAGAAATAACTGGCTGTGTAACCTTGAGCAAGTTACTTAACCCCAATTGCTTAAAAAAAAAAAAAAACTACGAGTTGTAGAAAAGTTGGTGATTGGTATCAGTGGATGCCATTTTCATACCTGGAGTTCTCCATCCCAGTGAAATTGTAGATCTGAATTTCCTCCTTGTCTTTCTCTCCCCAATAAATACAATCACAGTGACCTTACCTTAATTCAGTTAACTGGCTTTAATGCAGACTTGTATGCCTGGAACTATAAAGTTGCTCATTCTAATGCTCTAGTCACTGTTTCCCCACCACCCTAATGTGCAAATTCTAATTTCTCAGGCCAGAGCCTTTAATTGCAGATTAAAAGTGTGCACTTTGCAGGGTTGTCTTGAGGATAAAAAAAGAACTTTGCACACATAGTGCCTGGTATAGAATAGGTGCTTTATAAACGCCTGTTCCTTTCCCCTAATCACTGCTTGTGGCATGGTGTGATATACCTGCAGACTCCCTTTTTGACTTGGATGTATGCATATAATTAGTTTAAGGAAGTAAGAAAGCTATCCTTCTGGCTTGGATTGGCCAATCTTCATTTGTCCTTATACGCTGTGTAAACCCTCCCAGAAAGTAACCCCACTCCAGTTCCTCTGCATGGGAGAGAGGTGACCCTGGGTTCTCTGACATCATTGCAGTGGGTACAGGCACGTGCAGTGTCATTAAAGCAAATAAGGAAAGGGTTTAAGTCTTCCTCCCTCCCTTTCTCCCACTCCCTCCCCAATCTGCATTTCTCCCTCTCCTCCAAGCTTCCTGTCATTCTTCTTGAGCTATGTTGATTATGCCAGGCCAGAACATGTATACACACACATGCAAACATGCACATGCCACGAGAGCAGTCTGTTAAGTACAAGCCTTAGCCCTAAACTTCTCCAGTCTTTAGCACAGATCAGGAGAGACCTCAGAGGTCTTCTTATTCAATCCATACCAGTACAGGAATCCCCTTTCTGCCATCCCTAGCAGTGGTTACCAGTCTCAGATAGGGGACCTCCAGGGATTGGGAGTTTTCTACTTGCTGGAAAATCAAAAGTTATTTTCCTGTAACTTTCTAGTCACAATGTTTCTCCCCATCCCCTACCCCCACTCACTTTAATGCACAGAGTTCTGTTTCCCCAGGCAAGAAGCCTTAATTGCTGATTTAATGTGTGCAGCTACTTACTGCTTTCTAATAGGGTATATAGCTTTCTAGTTTAGGACATCTCTAATCATTCATCTGTTTGAAAAACTGGCCCTTCATGTTGGATCTGTGCTACCACCTCTGGGCAGTGAGGGGGATCTGGGAGATGATGCAGCGTAGTGGGAAAAGCACTGAATTAGGAAACAGAAAACTTGGAGTCAAACCATATCATAATATTATAGACCTGAAAATGGGAATGACACTGACTTCTTCCAGATACTGACTAGCTGTCTAAATAGTATTGTGGTGGTCATTTTGCTATTTGTATCATTCTTAAACTACAGGACTTAAGGGAAGGATAATAGAATAATAGATCTAGACATGGAAGGGTCTTGAGAGGCCATCTAGGCTGGACAGCACCCCCCCCATTTTGTGAAAGAGGAAACTGAGACCCAAAAAGGTTAAGTGACTTTCCTGACTCTGCTGCTCACTCCCTGACTTTTGGCAAGACACTTCACCTTTGATCTAACCCTGCGATTCTTCCTTTAAACCAGGGGGCTTGA
>NW_027185799.1:28972101-28979742 GCF_028583685.1 Petaurus breviceps papuanus
GTAAAATGACTTACCCAGGGTCACACAGGCAAGAGTCTATGATTTAAGAATGTGAGGTAATAACTCCTACATAAAGGAAAGAAAGCGACTCTAGGAGTCCAAGCTAGTGGATTGTTGGCTTTTTCTCAGAAAATAAAGAATTTTGACAGAAGACTAGGGTTCCAATGACCCTTTGTTTCTTTTTTGGCTTGACAGGGTCACAGTCTGGCTGTCCACAGCCCCAACAGAGCCCCTAACTCACTGGTATCAGGTGCGCTGCCTCCTTCAGACACCTCTATTTGCCAAAGAAGGAGAAACTCTCTCAGGGAAGGTGCTTTTTGTAGCCAATAAGCGGTAAGTACCCAAGTTCTAAGAGGCAGCAGATTTCTACTTTGTTAACTAGGCTGGTCAGAAATGGAGGAGATAGCCGAAGCTGAAAAGCCCCCAAGGTGGCAGCCTCTGGAAAGGGGCCGGGAGCTTTGGCCAGGGTCAGCTGGTTTTCTATCTCCACTGAGTCTGCAGGCTGGAATTTCACTCTTGGCCAGGAAGACAGAAAGAAAAGGGGACTCCAGACAACTGCAAGGGCAGCCTTTTTACCACTTCATCATTCTTCTGCCAAATGATTTGATTTAACAAGTCTTTAAAAAAAGAAAAAGGAAAACAAAGAACAAGGCAGCCAGATACCTTCACTTAGCCACACACCACCAAATTTAGTGCAACAAAATTGATTTTCATTGCAGGGAAAAGTCATTGCTGTGACAGCACATAATTTGTTTGGCTGCTTCATTATGCTAATAGATTTAATGATGCCTCTGCATTAATTACCTTGATTTGTCCTTTTTAAATTTTTTTGGTAAACTTCTTTATTTCCACTTTGCAGTCAACATCAAAGAGTTGGATTTGATTTTCTCCCTTAGGGCCTTTCCTAGGAGTGGGTACAGTGGGGCTGACTTTGGTTCTTTAGTGTCCTTTCAGATAGGCATAACCCATCCACATGTGGAAAACATTCCCTGTAGTCTTCATAACTAGAGTCCACTTTAGCGATCAACTTGTCAGTTCCCCTCAATTGACCCATGAGGAACTGGAGGCCCAGAGCTGAGAAGTCACTTGTTCAAAGTCACACCAAGCCCAAATTGAACCCAGGGCCTTTGACTCTTGATTTGGTACTTTTCCCATTATTTCACACTGCCTCTGTAATAGTCTGTACTGTCACTACTTATGGGTATGGCTTATGAAAAATTGGTTCATTAAGCAGATTATTATTTTTCCTGTCCTCAATCTTATAAGCCAATGGATAGCGTCAGAGCATGCTGATAGATGTTTAACAGCTGACTAGAGGAGTGGAGATAGGAAATATTCTTAGGACTCACTTTTAAGTTTGATCTATATTGTTAACACTTTCTTAAGTTTATACAGTCAATAAAATAATAAATCAATTCCTAGTTTATAAAATTTCCCAATTTGAGAAGTATAAATGCTTACACTGAAAATGTAATGATTAGCTTTAGTTCAGGCTGGTTTGAGCTGACTCCAGCATGCCTATGGAAAGAGACCTGGTACACACTCCCAGCTGTAGACTATGTCTATATAGATTGAAAAATAAACAATTCAGTGAACAAGTGGGTTTGGGTTTTTTGGTTTGATCTGTTTGTTGTCTACAGCTCACCAAGTAATTGGTTTGACTGTTTTATTCTGAGGTCTTAGAAAGGACTCAGTACTTTTAGGTAGACAGGTGATATAACGGCTAGAGAACTAAGAGTGACGTCAGTAAGTCTTGAGTTTAAATAGTCTTAGATACTTACTAGCTATGTGACCCCAGGCAAGTCACTTAACCAGAATCTATGTGCTTCCATTTTCTCAACTACAAAATGGGGATAATAAGGATAGTGATAATAGCCGCTATCTCCCAGTGTGTTATAAGGATCAAAGGAGATAGTATTTGTAAAGCCCTTAGCACAGTGTCTGGCACAGAGTAAGCACTTAATAAATGTTTATTTCCTTCCCCCTTTTAAAAAGTTGCCCTTTTTTGCCTGGGCGGGAAGGGATTTGTTGTGCTTTTTTTGTTTGTTTTTTAAGGTGACAGTATCACTACACCTGGGGCCTCTGTCCTATGTGGATGTGTCCCTGGGCTCTTCCTTTTTGCAGCAGATCACAAGTTCCTACCCAGCTAGAGAGGCCTCCTATAGACCTGGTGACAGACTGTATATTCGTTATTTGAGGTCCATCCTAACTAATGAGTTAGAGACTCACCACTAAAGGGCTCTTCCCACCAACGCTTTTCTCTTCATCTCCAGATCTAACTAGAAGAGGGCTTCTTAGCCTGGGGTGTCTATGGTACATGGATAGATTTCAGGGGGAATTTCGATGGGGAAAAATACATCTTTATTATTGCCAGCTTCTAAATGAAATTGACCATTTCCTTCAATTGTTTAAAAATATTATTCTGAGAAGGGATTGGTAGGTTTCATTAATTTGCACAAAGGGTCTATGACACAAGAAAGATTAAGAACCCCTGTTCTAGAATTACCAACAAGGGTTAGAAGAAAATTTGGAAACAAGTAGAGCTGGCCAAGGTGGGAATGAGCTTCTTTGGACAGAGTGAGCTCCTCCTCAATAGAGGTCTTGAAGAAGAGGTTGATTATTTGTTCGGTATTTATCCTGTGAGAGGGGTTCTTACCCAGGTAAGATGCTTTTCCAATATGGTGATTCTCTGACTTTGTAATGAGAGCCACAGTTCCAAGTCTGATTTTTCCCTTGAGCCTTGTTTAAAGCCTTTTCTTACATTTGGTGATTGATATCTTGAAAAATGAACATTTTTTTCTGGCCTGAGTCATGTTTCTAAATTGAGAAGAAGCAGCTAATTTTAACTCATTTTAACCCACTTGTGGTCTCCACCTTTTTCATTTGGACAAAAGGGCTGTCTGGAACCTAAAGTGTTTTCTAGGCAGACTTCTGGGAACAGTCTCAGTAACAATCATATTTCTGTAAAGCTTTATGTTTTACAAAGTAGTTTTTTCATAACAACCCTGTTAGATAGGTAATACAAGAACCACTATTACCCTCATTATATAGAAATAGAGAAACCTGAGCCTGAGAGAGGTGAAATGATTTGCCCGTGCTCGTGTGGCTAGCAAGTATCCCTTCCAACTCTAAATCCTATCATCCTAAATTGCAAACACAGATTTCAGATTGATAATTTTCTAACTCTCAAAATGGAATGAACTGCCTCAGGGGAAATCATTCCTCAACACCCAAGGTTTCAAGTACAACTTGGCTAGCCACTTACTGGCAATGTTGTTGAGGAAATTCCTGTTCAAGTACACGTTCAGCTGGATGGCACCTGGGGTTCCTTCCAAGTTTGAGATTTTGTGATTCTATAAATAAGACAAAATAGTGTTATCAAAAGAGTGTAAGGATGTTAGAAGACCTAGGTTCAAGTCCTGACTCTCCTTCTTACCACTGTTTGACTTGGAATAAGTCATTTATCTTCCCTCTACCCTCTTTACCTTTAAAATGGGGAGGAGGAAGATTGACTCTTTGACTCAGTGATCTGCCTTTATGTGTCCTATGCCCCAAAGAGAACAATGACAGAGAAAAAGGATCCATACAAATAAAATTACTTAAAGTGGCTCTTTTGTGAGTCCAAAAACTAGAAACTAAGTGGGTACCCATCCATTAGGGAATGAGTAAACAAATAATGGTGTGTAAGTTCATAATGTCCTATTCTTATGGTGTAAGATATGGTGGAAAGAGTTTCAGAGAAACCTAGGAAGACTTGTATGAACTTATGCAGAGTGAAGTGAGTAGAACCAAGAGAAAAATAACAACTATACTATAAAACAAACTTTGAAAGACTTAAGAATGCTAATCAACACAATGACAACACATGATTCCAGAAGATCTATGATAAAACATGCTGCCCACCTCAGGACACAGGAAATGGACTTAGGGCACAGAATTTATTTTTTAGATGTAGCCAATGTGGATTTTTTTTTTGCTTGATTATGCCTATTTTTTCGAGGGCTTTACCCCCCCTTTTTTTTTTCAAAGAGGGGGCAGGGGAGGAAAAAAAATACATATTTTTGTTAATTGAAAAAGAATTTTTTTCAAAGGAGGGATATTGGTTTAGATCTCTAATATCTCTTTCAGCCCTGACATTCTGTGATTGTATGATTCATTTAGACAGGTCCTGACATAATATTCCTGGATTTTTCAGACAGTTACATGAAATAGTCACAGCACCCCCAATTAAACAGGAAGGGGGCAGAGAGAGATGTCAAATATTTTCATTTAGTACCTTGAAAATGCCACTCTCTGGCAAAGGAGCTGTGATGGCTGATGATAAGTTAATGTGTTTCTTTTTTCTTTCTTTTTTTTTTTTGTATTACAGACAGAGTTATGACATTCAGATTGTGGCCATAGTGAACCAAACAGGCTTCAAGTCGGGTAATATTCTTGACTTAAAGAACCCATTTTTTAGGTAAGAAATCCTCTCCACTATTTCAAATGTAAGTTAAATGTATATTTGATGAATGGACTATTTGATCAGCATAACAGATAAAGGGCTGACACAACTTGATGCCACTAAAAGGGGGGGGGGGAAACCCACCAATAGTAGGAAACTTTTTTTAAATGGACTCTATAGATAAGAACTGGATTCAGAGTGAGAGGTCATGGGTTCAAATCTAAACTGTGCTGTTTATTAATAGTATGACCTTGGCCAAACTAATTCCTTTCTCTCAGCCTCAGTTTTCTCATCTATAAATGTAATGGAACTAATCTAGATGATTTCTAAGTCCTTTACCAGCTCTTAATAATCTATGAATCTATATGATGAAAAAGTAGATAGAAAAGAGATAAATTAGGAGTCAAAGCCTAGTTATGATCTTTAATTATTTGGATAAACCTGGCAACTCACTTACCCTTTCTGGGTCTGTTTTCTCAAATGTAAAATAAGGGAGTTGGACTCTGTCATCAGTAAGGTTCTTCCAGTTCCAGAATTCTGTGAGATGGAGAGCTCCAGTGGAAAGGGCACTAGGATTGAACTCACAGCTCTGCCATTTATTAAAATAAGAATGGTAAAGTCAAAAGGGGCATTAGAGGTCATCCAGTCTGACCCTGTCATTTTAGAGATGAGAACTAGGAGTTGAAGTGACTTTCCCCAGGTCACACATATAGTAAGTAGCCAAGATAGGATTCCGCATCACTGGTCCCCAACCAGTACTGTTCCTACTATATCCCACTGCCTCTCCCAATTCTATGATTAGCAACAAGTCATTTAATCTCTCAGCCCCAGTTTTCTCATTTGCAAAATGAGAGTAAAACTACTCACTCTATTTGCCTTAGCAGATTGTTATGAGTCTCAAGTGAAATATTGTATATAAAACACAACAAATCATATTGATATAAACTAATGTTAATATTATTTACCTTAAGATTTTTTAAATGGCACATTTTCCTATTGCATTTAAAATTTGACTTCATTTCAATGCAAATTTGGGGGAACATATCTACTATGTAAAGTGAGTTTCAACCATTTGTTTCAGTGCCATGGATATAACAATTCAATACAACAATTGAAAATTTCCTATAGCTTCCATATTTCCTACAATGTTTCAAAACAAGCTCATTTAATTATTTATTTATTTATGCTTCTTGGAGGGGGAAAGATAGGGAAGTTGGGGTTAAGTGACTTGCCCGAGGTCACACAGCTAGTAAATGTTAAGTATCTGAGGCCAAATTTGAACTCATGTCCTCCTGACTCCAGGACCAGTGCTGTATTCACTGTGCCAACTAGCCACCCCAAAACAAGCTAATTTATAAACCAATCGTGGAAATGTACCACTAATTAAACAACCAATTTGGGTTTCTTTATTAAAAATTTGAATTTTTACTTGTTTATAATTTATTGGAAAGCTTATGTTCCAACTATTTGGGACATTTATTAAAACATATAAGGAGGGGAGGAAGTTTAAGAAACTTAATTTTAAAATTCATTTTCAGAAATGATGAGATAAAAGTACTTTTGTCCATAGAACTTAAACTCTTAAAAAGTGTTTCCCACCTTAGCAACCTTGTAATGTAGGTAATACAGTTATTATGACACACATTTCTTAGATAAGGAAACTGAGGTTCGGAGGTATACAATTCCGACAGTTTATTAGGGTCAAAACTAGGATTTGAACCCAAGTCTCTCCTGATTTGAGTGGGGTCTCATTTCACCTCTGCAGAGTACCTCTCCATGTACACGTGCCCACAAGTATGCCAAGCCTTGAAACAATGGGGAAAACAAAGACCCAGGAGTAAGCTGTGTGAGCAAATGATTTGGTAGAAAAAAATATGGGAGTCCTTGCAATGCTTTGGTAGTCTTGAGTTTAAATTTAGTCTTTCATTTTTCTTTTCATCTGTTTCATGGGGTACCAACGCTCAGTGGTCAGCCTTCAGATGATGTCCTCTCTCCATGCTTAGCTAGTCTGAATAATGAATACACACAGTCTCCAGCATCCTTTGAAGCTCTTCTAGCTTAATGGAACCTACTAGAGGTTTTGTGATACTAGCACAGCTTTCAAAAATTCGGGGATACCCCCATGCCATCCTGAAGCATTAGAGGACTAGGAGGACTTTTGTCTTTCATTCTCAGAGAAAAGAAGAGTAATTTGGATGCAAGAGGGACAGAAAAATGAGAATGTGTTTCTGTGTGTCTGTATGTGGTGTGTGTATGTGTGTGTGTGTTTGGAGGCTCCTGTAGATATGTGCCCATAGGAACATTATCATCTGACTAGACCCAGGCCATGTTTCACATCCTATCTAACATTACATTAGGATCAGCCCAGTGTGAGCATCTTGTCATCTCCCTTTCCACTGCATATGTCCCCCTTTCTACCTTTCTACCACTCGATATTGCCCTGGAAATAATAATCAAATCAGTGCTATCATTGCTACTAGAAAAGACATGACTACTTCCCTGTGGCTCCACTTAAAATTCCTGTAACTTCCTAGGCCAGAGTTCTTAACCTAGGGTTTCTGAACTTGTTCTTTTAATGTTCTGATAACTACAATTCAATATAATTGAGTTCCTTAGTAATCCTACATAGTTTATTTTACACATTTAAAAATTATTCAGAGACATTTTCATAATGAAAGTAATGAAGTCTCACACTCCAACACTTCACCAGACTGCTAGAAGAGGCCATGAAACACGAAAGATTAAGAATCTTTGACTTAGGCAAAAACTCCATTCTCTAACCACCCCTTCTGTATATAGGTTGCATTTCCCTAATTAAAAAATAAGCTTCTTGAGGATGGGGACTGTGTCATTTTTTTTATTGTATCTCCAGTGCCAGCCACACTGCACATAACAGGTATTTAAGAAATGATTATTATTTATAGTTTGGCCATCAAAATATCTACCATCAGAAAACCACTCAGAGTGGGGAGCTAGGTACTGCAGTGAAAAGAGCACTGGCCCTGGAGTCAGGAGGACCTGAGTTCAAATCCGGTCTCAGACACTTGACATTTACTAGCTTGTGACCTTGGGCAAGCCACTTAACCCCAATGCCTTGCCTTCCCCCCTCCAGAAAAAAAAGAAGGAAGGAAGAAAGGGAAGGAGGGAGGAAGGAAGGAAGGAAGGAAGGAAGGAAGGAAGGAAGGGAGGGAGGGAGG
>NW_027185799.1:28980142-28981848 GCF_028583685.1 Petaurus breviceps papuanus
GGAGGAAGGAAGAAGGGAGGGAGGAAGGAGGAAGGAAGGAAGGAAGGGAGGGAGGGAGGGAGGAAGGAGGAAGGAAGGAAGGAAGGAAAGAAGGAAGGAAGGAAGGAAGGAAGGAAGGAAGGAAGGAAGGAAGGAAGGAAGGAAGGAAGGAAGGAAGGAAGGAAGGAAGGAAGGAAGGAAAAAAGGAAAAATACCACTCTGAGGATATTGTAACAAGGAGGCTCAGCTATCATAGAAAAGTTAACTTCATTATGGAACAAGTCATAGCTAAGAGTGTCATTGTTTAAATTACCAGGATTTTGAGGCAGCAATAAAATAGAGGTCTTATTCTATGTCTCCCTTACACCTTGATACTCGGAACTATGACACATGCTGAGCTTTAATTTCCAGTATTTAACAGTTAACTGATAGGGATGCTTAGCTATCAGCTCAATTCGAGTCTGGTCAAGTCAGCAAGCACTTATTAAGTGCCTAATATGTGCCAGACATTGTGCCAAATTCTGAGAATTCAAAGAAAGGCCAAAAAAAGTCCCTGCTCCCAAGGACATCACAGTCCAGTGCTAACAACTATGTGTGAACAAGATATAGACAAGACAAACTGGAGATCATCTCAGAAAGAAGGCACTACTGGCGCTGAGTGAGACCTGGAAAGGCTTCTTACAGAAGGTGGGATTTTAGCTGAAACTTGAAGGAAGCCAGGATATGGGGATGAAGAGGAGGAACATCCCAGGCACAGAAGCCAGTGACAAGTCAGAGATGGGAGATGTAATGCCTTGTGCAAGGGACAAAAAAAGAGATGAATGCGGAGTATGTGGAGAGGAATGAGTTATAAGAAGTCAGGAAAAATAGAAAGGGGTCAAATTATGAAGGGCTTTAAAAATCAAACCAAACAGAGTGTGTGAAGTTTGATTCACCTAGAGGTAACAGGGAACCTTTAGAGTTTATTGAATGGGAAGTAGGGGTGAGGATTGATGTGGAAAGACCTGTTGCTTTAGGAAGATCACTTTGGCTAAATGGAGGAGAGACTGGAGTGGGGAGAGACTTGAGGAAAGGCCACCCAACAGAAGACTTTTATAATAGTCCAAGTGTGAGGAGATGAGGGCCTGCACCAAGGCAGTGGCAGTGACAGAGGAGAGAAGGGGATTATATACTTGAGATGCTGTTAAGAGGGAATCAACAAGACTTACAAATTGGATATGGTCAGCGAGCAAGGAGTCAAGTGTGATAGTGAAGTTTCAAGCCTGGGCAATTTTGGAAGATGTTGGTGCCCTTGAGAGTAATTGGGAAATTAGGAAAAGAGGAGAGTTCAGGGTAAAATATAATGACTTCAGTTTTGGATATGTTAAGATTTTCAGATGTCTTTAAGACATCACTTCAGAACAGGTAGTTGGAGATGGGACGATGAAGGTCAGAGAGAGATTTTTCTTGTTGAGTTGTTTCAGTAGTAGACTCTTTCTTGACCCCATTTTAGGAGCTTTCTTGGCAAAGATACTGGAGTAGTTTGCCATTTCCTTCTCCAGTTCATGTTACAGATGAGGAAACTGAGGCAGGCAAGGTTAAGTGACTTGCCCAGAGTAACATAACTGAAAAATGTCTGAGACTGGATTTGAGCTCAGGAAGATGATTATTCTTGGTTCCAAGCCCAGTGCTCCACTGTATGTATATATATATATATATATATATATATATATATATATATATATATA
>NW_027185799.1:28981858-28991055 GCF_028583685.1 Petaurus breviceps papuanus
TATATATATATATATATATATATATATATATATATATATATATATAGTGTATCTACTGTACCACCTAGCTGCCCAGTGACAGAGAGACTAAGAGTGGATAAGAAGATCTGAGGGTGATCATCATCAGGATGCTAATTGAATCCATGAGCACTGATGAGATCACCATGTGAGACAGCATAGAAGACTCAGGCAGAGCCCTTGGGGCCATGATTAGTAGGTACAACTGGAATAAAGATCTAGCAATGGAGACTGAGAAGGAGCAGTCAGATAAGTAGAAAGAAAGCTGAGAGAAACAGAGAGAGAGAGAACAAAATTCCCACCTTGAAGTTATCCCTATCCCCTTACCTGCTTTGGGAAAGGAGGAGAATATAGTTATTTGTTTGTTTGTTTTTAAAGCATTGGATTAGATTGGGAGTCAAAGGAAAAGGGATCAATTCCTAGGTTCCCTTCTTATTAACTCTGTGACCTTAAGACAAACCACCTGACTCCAGGGCAAGTCAGTGTCTTAATCAGTAAAATAGAGGGGAGGGAGAGGCTATAGACTAGGGGATCTCCAACTTTAGAGATGTAAACTAGATGTCCCTTCTAATTTTAAATCCAGTGACTATTCTTGATCACTCAACACTTGTCCTTCCACTGCTGCAGACTCCTTGAAGGCTTTTGCCCCAAGGACATACATGTGTAAGGTTAAGTCAAAACAATTAAGCATTTATTAAGTACTTACTCTGTACCTTGCACTGGGTTAAGAGTTAAGGACGTGTGTGATGACTGACCCTGACAGACTGGGCTCCCCTCAGCAATGCAAGGCTCTAAGACAACTCCAAAGGACTCAGGATGGAGAACACTGTCCACATCCAGAGAAAAAACTAGAGTCTGAATGCAGATGGAAGCAAACTACTTGCTCTCTCTGTTTTTGGTTGTTCACTCCAATGGTTATAATTCTTCTTCACAACTTGACTTTAATGTGAAGGTATTTGTAGAACCTGTATCGGATTGCATGCTGCCATGGGCCGGGAGGGGTGAAGACAGAGAGGGGGAGAAAATTTGGAATTCAAAAACTTGTGAAATTGAATGTTGTAAACCAAACGGTTTTAAAATTTTATAAAACAGTTAAGGATACAAACCAAAGCAAAAAAAAAAAAGACCGCTCCCACCTCAAGGAATTTACATTCTAAAGAGGGAGATTACACTTAAAAGAAAGCAGAAAAGCTGAAGGGGGAGTAGGGAGAGATAGCTTCCAGCTCTGACAGAGTGCAAGAGGAAGTCTGCAGAGTCAGGAGCAAAATGCAGAGAGGAATTATGAAATGAACCAAATAAAAAATGTGTTATTTTGCTTAAGAGACCCTAGGGATTCTGGGAAGACAGCAATTACTAAAGACCCAGCCTATTAAAAAAAAAATCTTCACTCTATTTAGGCATCTCAGATGGCCCTCCAGGTCTCCAGAAGATGTCATTTCATATTAACTTCCTTCTGTGGAAGACTAAATGATGGTAGGCAGGTAGGCCCTTTGTTAGAGATACCTGGGTATTGTGAAACCTTACCAAATTTTTCAAATACATTCCCAATAGTATGAACTCAGTCACATTATATATGTTGTAAAAAAAAAATCTAAATTCTGTGGGAAAATAAACCTGTATTTCTTTTTTTTCTTTTTTTTTTTTTTTAAGCAATCGGGGCTAAGTAACTTGCTCAAGGTTACTCAGCCAGTTATTTCTGGGTGTGGTGCTGAGTATCTGAGCCCGAATTTGATCCAGGTCATCCCGACACTGGAGCCGGTGCTCTTACTCGCTGAGTCACCTGGCCGCCCCAATAAACCTGTATTTCAAAATTCAATTTTCACATCCTTTACAGACAGCTAGATATTGCAGTGCTAGGCTTGGAGTCAGGAAAACCTGAGTTCAAATCCAGCTTCAGACATTTACTAGCAAGTCACTTAACTTCTGCCTGCCTCAGTTTTAAAATGGAGATGCATCAACCCCATGGGGTTATTGGCAACTAGGTAGCAAAGTGAATAGAATACTGGGCTTGGAGTCAGAAAAATCTGAGTTCAAATGTGACCTCAGACACTTCTTAGCTGTGTGACCCTGGGCAAGTCATGTATACCTTTTGCCTTGGTTTCCTCATCTGTAAAATGAGCGGGAAAAGGAGATGGCAAACCATTCCAGTATCTTTGCCAAGAAGACCCCAAATGTCAGACACGATTGCAAAAATTGAACAACAACAACACAGGGTTGTTATAAAGATCAAATGAGGAGACACATGTAAAAGTGCCATACAAAATGGCACAAAATGAGCACTATCTAAATGCTCACTGTCATTTATTATTATTTTAAAATTAAAGACGTAAGAAAAGGCTATGGGAGGGCTGCTCGTTGAAATAAATTAATCGTGAGCTTTTCATCATTTGAAAGGCCTTTAAGGACAGTTGTCTTAGCACTCAGGTGAACTTGTGATTAATGCCTATGGAAACTGGAGCTTTCTATAGGATTTTTGAAAATCATTTTCCTTTTTACATAGGGTTGCCAGCAGGGGCCAGGTTGGCCAGTTTTTTATAATATTAATAATAACTTACATTTCTGTAGCATTTTCAAAATGATCAAAGTGCTTCTTCCTCAAGATCCCTATGAGGTTATGGAGTATGTTCCCATTTTACAAGTGAGAGAACTGAGACATAAGTGAGTTTTTTTGAGATCACAAGGCTAATAAATGAAAGACCTAGAAATTTAATGTGGGTTTCCCAACTCTTAGGTTCAGTTTTCTTTTCACTATATCATTCTTTCTCCTTACAGTCAGTCAGCCAACAAGTATCTATTAAACATTTCCCCCAAATGCCCAGGCCCTATGCTAAGCCCTCATGATATAAAGAAAGGCAAAAACAGATGCTGCCTTCAAGGAACTCATATTTTTATGAAGGAAACTTTATGCAAATGACTGTGTACCTACAAGATGTGTACAATGTAAATAAAGGTGGTCTCAAAGGGGAAGCATTGGAAGCAAGGAAGACCAGGAGGCCTCTGGGTTGAGGTGAGGTTGAATTTTAAAGGAGGTGGAGCTGGGGAGGGAGAACATTCCAGGCCTGGGAGACAGCCAGTAAAAAAGGGATGGAGCCAGGAGAAGGAGCGTCAGGGGTAAGGAATACTATAGCCAAGATGTAAATCTATGGATGGCAGTAAAGTCCTGGAAGGACAGGAAGGGGCCAGGTTGTAGAGAGTGTTCTGTGCTAGAGGAGTTTATATTTGTTCCTAGAATTAATAGGGAGCTATTGGAATTTATAGGGTGGCTGGGTAATGCAGTGAATAGAGCACCCAGTCTAGAATCAGGAAGAGCCAAGTTTAAATCTGGCCTCAGATACTTTTCTAGCTGTGTGACCCTGGGCAAGTCACTTAACCCTGCTTGCCTCAGTTTCTGCATGTGTAAAATGACCTGGAGAAGGAAATGGCAAACCCTTCCGGTATCTTTACCAAGAAGACCCCAAAGGGAGGTCACAAAGACACCACTGAAACAACTGAACAAAAACATTGGAACTTGGAGATTAAGGCAGGGAGGTAGGGACATGGTCAAACCTACATTTTAGTCAAATCACTTTGGTAGCTGAATGGAGGGAGAATTGGGGAAAGGAGAGACTTGAAATAAGAAGACCAACCAGAAGGCTATCACAATAGGCCAAGCATGCAGTAATGTGGGACCATATCAGGGAGGCAGCTACTTGACTGGAGGGAAGGGGACATATCCAAGAGGTATTGTGAAGTTAGAAATGACAACTGATCATATACAGGACAAGACCTTCAGAGGTCTGAAAATGGAAAGTGACTTACCCAAAATCGTACAATTTTAGTAAGTACCAGGACTGGGGTTTAAACCCAGGATTTGAACCCAGTGCTATTCCAGCATCAGCATGGCTGCATCCTCACCTCTTTAATATCATGAGATCTGACAGACCCCCAACTTGGCAACATTTTGTTAACCATCCTACATTCATATCCTGGCAGACTATACCTTCTTACAAAATTATTCTATCCTGGGCAAACCCTGATTAACATCAGCCCCATATTCTTCACTCTTTCCATTTTAGGTACGCATAGAAGACAGTATAGAATGAGCCAAAAGGCTGAACTCAGAGCTGGGAGCCAGGCTGGCTGTGAGACTGATATTCCTTCCTCTGTGGACTCCTGTGACTTCACTTCACATTGCTGTGTTAACTGTATTTGCTCCAACCCTGGATTTTATGTCAGTTACATAATGAAATATCCTTGCGTTTAGGCCCATTTTCTAAAATCTCAGACTTGGGTCTGGGGACTTCTTTGGGCCCATACCTAATACAGTGCACTTTGAGGGATGGCTCTTAAGAGCTTTGTTGGAATGGTTCTAGATTCATACCTCACCCCTTCCCCTTATTTTTTCCTTTTTTTTTTTTTTTTGGTAAAACTGACAATTATTTCTATACTTCTTTGAAGCATAGTTTCTCTTTAAATAAAAATAATAAGACAAAACAAAAGCCCTACCTCATGTTTTTACACATACACATGCACATAAACACACATGAAATAGCAAAAAATTTAAGAAGCAACATCTAAGTTACTTATTTAAAATCATGCACTGCATCCTTTTTCTTCCTATTTTCAATGTCAGGAGTTACTCCTGTTGCTCAGCAATGTGTTCAAAATGTGTTAGAATATTTTTTGCCAGATTCATTTAATTGAATATCCTCATGTCAAAAAATATTCCTCATCATTTGCCAATCTGCTGACTATGTGGTTAAGAAAATAAATATATAATCTTTGTAAGCTCTCTTAAGTTTACAATAAAAATTTACAACGTATGCTACTAATGAGGCCTTTCTGTTTATTTTAAGACACTTGTACATTGGATGTCAAGCTATGATGGTTTCTTGAGAGCAGAATTCTCCCTTGAGCTAAATAATAATTGTGAAAACGGATGCCATGTCAAGTATAATGCCTTCTAATGAAGCCCAGATTGCAATCTTCTCCCCCTGGATCCCAAATGGGAGCAAGGACTAAGTTAGGCAACAGAGTGGAGGGGAAACAACACTGGACCAGAAGCCAGAAGACTGAGTTCAGGTTTTGCCAGTAACTAATTTTGTGACCAGTAACTAATTTTGGAACAAGTCACTTCCTTTCTGTGCACATCTTAGTCCTCACCTGTAAAATTAGAGGGTTGGATTACATGGTCTTTGAGTTCCCTTCAGGCTCTGATAATCTAGGAACCTGCCTTCATTCTCATTCTCAATCTCTTAATCAGCAAAAATTTAGCAACTTTCCTGGTATAAATACAAATACCTGGCAGAGGGCGGCTACATGGCGCAGTGAATAGAGCACTGGCCCTGGAGTCAGGAAGACCTGAGTTCAAATCCAGCCTCAGACACAACACAAAAACTAGCCGTGTGACCCTCCAAAAAGCAAAAAAAAAAAAAAACCTGGCAGAGTTTTGTTTACCTCACCTGCCTGGAAATATAGAGCATGTATCCCTGTTTCAAGAGAGTTTTAAAATCTAAATCTTCTATCAACAAGTATTTATTAAGGTCCTACTATGTGTTAGGCACTAGGAATGCAAAAACAAAGATGGGGGACAAAAAAACAAAGATGAACCCGTGCCCACAAGGAATTCAGATTCTACTGGGAGAAACAACATATATACATGTATATGTGGGTATACATATATATAAAACAAGGTTGCATGAGACAATCTGGATGTGCCCCCACCAACCTGGTCTCCAGGTCTTATGTGAGCATGTCATAAACTAGAGGGCTGCCTCTCATTGGAGCTATCCAGCTGTGGCTTGAAGATCAGGTCCCCAAAGGTCTGGATGCACCCCACTCTGGCTAAGTTTCTGATGATTCCTGACCCTCCAGAGAGCTGGTTATATCCTTATCTGTCCATTAACTGTGATCAAGTTTCATCCTTTCTTTTCCCTCCTCTCCTGAAACCCCACTGGTGTCTCAAATGCTTTCCTTGTGTAGGTCAAAATGCACCAAACAAAGGCCCCTTGCTTTTAGCGTCATCAACTGGTTTACTTCCTTTTCCTGTGGAAATCTCTTCATCTCAAAAAAAGTAGCCCTAGCAGTTAGGCACAAACTCATATTTGTGAAATACTTAAAGGTTCACAAAAGGCCTTTCCTCACAAGAACTCTGTGCAGAAGATAAAGTAAGAATTATCCCCATTGTAAGCATTTGGAATTGAGACAAAAATAGATTACGACTTGCCTGGAGACACGTAACTAGTACAGTTCAGGGAGGGGATTTGAACCTACTTCTAACTCTTCCAAGTCTGGCACTCTTCTTACTCTACCATTCCACCTCTAGCTAGGATTGAAAGTTAAAGAGACTGATAAGGCCCCAAAAGACCAACTGAGAAGTCACTTGAAGAAGCTACTTATAATTAAAATTTCTACCCATAATAATAAATAATAAATATAATATAATAAAGCCTATTAGGATACTATCAGAACTCTCTAAGATCCTTATATATTTATATATAATACTCTATTCAGATCTTTTAAGTCTTTTAATTTTGCAATGAGATTACTATCTCAATTTATTGAGGTTTCATTACAATTCTTTTGTTCTTTGCAGAATATATTTTGAAATTTTCCTTATTCCACCTCCTCTTTTGCCCCCCATTCCCAGAAGCTAATAACCTACACAGGGCATAAATGAGAGGAACAAAATCCTTTGTATAGTTCCAGTCAATTCCATTATAAAAGTTTATGCTGAATATATTCTTGGAAGAGAATAAATTGAGAAGAAAGGAGATTTAGGGGTTTGGGAATTGTGAAGGAGGCCAGAGACTGAAATTTGGTAGGAGGAACTCAAGAAGGAGAACCAGAAAAGGAGAAGGAGAAGGAGAAAGGTTGAGAACATTTTGTTCCAAAGGCCATGAAGGCAACTTAGAATGGAGCACTTAGAGTTTGGTCAGTTATCAAAGACCCCAAGGTCATCCACTGCATCCCAGACCATCACTAATCATCTTGACTTTTCTCTAACCACTGAACTTCTATAACTATGGAAAAAAGAATGAAGCTGACAACTTTGTGCAAATCTGCCTCACTTCAGTCCAGTTCATGTGCAAATCAAGACATCACCTTGTGATGTCATTGGTCCTCTTTGAAAACGAAGGGCAAACAACAAGAGGATCAAAGAATATGACACAAAGAAAGGGAATAAGGACCTGCTGAAAAATTGGAGCTAAGCAGTAGAGTCCCTGAATAAAACGGACCTTTACCTTCTGAGGAAGAAGCTGCTACTTGTCCATCTTCCAAGGAATGATGATAGAAAATCAATAGGTGCTGTCAGGTTAAAGGTCATGGAAGAAGGGGCAGCAATAGTGATTGAGGAATCCCTGCTGAGAAATGGGATTTTAAAATTAGAAAGGACCTTCATCTTCCTCATTATACAGATAAAGAAATACCGCTTAATATTCCTGGACCTTTACATTCCTCATTTGAAAAATTAGGAGTTTAAACCTCCTAATGGCCCCTGAAGGTCACTTCAGCTCTAGATCTATGATCCTATGAGGCTGGCAAAGAAAGCTAAGGTCAACAAAAAAAGGATTTTTAAGCTGTTTTGGGGAAAAAGAAGAGGGATCAAAGAACAGTTAGAATCACCGGTTGGGTGGATTGGGCCATAATAATAAATAGGAAAACAGCAAACCTGCTCAACTTTTATTGTGCTTTATTTTTTTCTGCCAAGAAAAATTATCTTTGAATAAAAAAGAAGAGACTAGAAATGAAAACCAGAGAGTTAAAGTCTGAGATTGGTGGAGGATGATAAGAAGGTATCTTTTATTGTTGTTGTTTAGCAGATTTTGGTTGTGTCTGATTCTTTGTAACCCCTTTGGGGGTTTTCTTGGTAAAGATACCAAGTGGTTTGTCATTTCTTTCTCCAGCTCATTTTACAGAAAACAGGTAATCAGAGTTAAGTGACTTGCCAAGGGTCACATAGCTAGTAAGTATCTGAGGAGGGATTTTAACTCAGGTCTTCCTGACTCCAGATCTGATACTCTGTCCACTTCACCACCTGGACAAGTAACTACATCCCAGAATCCTAAAACAATTGGCAGATATGATCACTGGGGTGCTGCTTTGAAAGGGTCTTGGAGAAAGGAAGAGACACAATAGAAAAAATTCAACAGAGTCCCAATACTCTAGTCCTCTTCATTTCCCACCAGGCTACACATTTCTATGTGTACATACAAATTTCTATGAATTTCTCCATCATGTCCCAGAAACCCCTTCTTCCTGGAAGATTACTTCAAACCTGAAGTTCACAATTCCGAAGTGACCTATGCTCCTAGGGGCCCTTCCTTCTGATCAGATGACTTCTCCCATAAACTCCGCTCAAGAAGGGTGTCTAAGCAACCTTCTCTTCATTTTCTACCAGATTGCACCCCTCTGGTTTCTCTAGTATGCTCCCAAGCCACCATGATTGCTATGGGTACCTTCTCCTCCCACATCCCCCCCTCCACATCTCTTTCCTTGGGTTTCTTTTATGTATTATCTTCCCCATTAGAATGTAAGCTCTTTGAGAAAAAGACTCTTTCTTTTTCTTGTATTTGTATTTCCAGTGCCTAGCTCAGGGCCTGACACACAGTAACTAGACTGATTCACTATATTCTAATGGAAAAGATGGAGAAATGTTATCTGAACTATAGGACTTGGACCTGAATGAATGGACAGAATCAAAGAATAGTTATTCAAAGTCAACTTGGAAGGAAGGACTGCTAAGATATCTCAAAGTACAATGGGCTACATTGAGAGATTGTGAGTTTCTTTTCAGGGGAATTATTTAAGCAAAGAAAAGATGAGAGTTTATTATTGGTTAAGTTGTAGAGTGGACTGTCTTCCAAGAATGACCTCTCGGGTCTCTTCCCACTTAAAGTCTCTGTGTGTGATCCTTATGTTTGTTTAAGTGCCAACCTAAGAACAAAACCTGACTCCTCTATGGCAACAAGATGATGTAAGGGTTATGGGATTTAAAGATCT
Source organism: Petaurus breviceps papuanus (assembly GCF_028583685.1). Taxonomy (NCBI): domain Eukaryota; kingdom Metazoa; phylum Chordata; class Mammalia; order Diprotodontia; family Petauridae; genus Petaurus; species Petaurus breviceps. Next base: position 28,990,859 of record NW_027185799.1, read on the forward strand.
CCCATGCCCCATGGACGTGCTGACATAGCAGAGCAAGAAAAAAAAAAAAAAACCGAACTAACGGCCACCTGCCTGGTGCCAGGTCAGAGGGGGCAGTTTCCTTTTTTTTTTTTTTTTTGAGTTAGAACTCCGGCTGAGCACTGCCAGGGGCCGGAGCTGCTGGGAGCGCTCTTCCAGGACACTGGGTGGTTGCTGTG
>NW_027185799.1:28991065-29022331 GCF_028583685.1 Petaurus breviceps papuanus
ATATTTGTAATCTCTATAGGCATTGTGAATATGGCATTGCTGATACAGATGACAAAGATTGTTTTTAAAAATAAAAAAAAATATGGCATTTATATATGAGGGGAGAGGGGAAGGGAAGAGAGTAGCATATAGTTACTCATGTGGGGTTTAGCAATGAGGAAGACAAAGTAGACTCGTTAAGTTTCTCCTGCAAAGTCTTCCTTAATTCTCATACTTCTCCCTCCAAATGACCTTCTCCTTTGAGATAGATATAACTTTTTGGTTTGCACCTCTCCAATGTACCTATTATTATGTGCCGTCTGTATATCATAGTAAACTTCAGTAATGTCTTTTTCCCCCTACTCAGTTGTAAACTTTGAGAAGACAGGGATCTTTCTTATCAAAGGCTTTGTGTCTCTCCCCAGGACCTAGCACAATGTCCAGCACACAAATGGCACTTACTATGTATTTGTTGTTATGGTGGAGGTTGTTTTTCATCATGGAGGTGAAGTGAGAGCACTAGAATTTGCAGGTGTTTGATTCAAGGATAACATCCTAAGGGTTTGATTGTTTTTCTTCCTTGTCTAGTTGATTTTAAGGGTCAGCAGATGGTTATGCTCAGACCAGTCAGATAATTCATTTTTACATTGATTTAAGAGTCTAAATTAATTGAGAGAAACTTGTCTTGCCATGCAAAGTAGCATGAAATCACATATTAATATATTCAATAAAAAGGACAAAATTTATTAAATGGTTATTGTACTGCTCTCTGGATCATTTATTAGCAGAATTAATGTCACATTTTGATTACTATTTGACATTAACAATTAGAGCTGTCCAAAAGTGGATTAGGTTGTAGGGGAAGTTGGGGGGGGGGATATTTATAAGTGAGTTCTCCATTACTGTGGGTCTTCAAGAAGAGACTGAATGGTCACTTGTCATTGGGGTAGCAAAGGGAGATACCTGCTTAAGTAGAGATTAGCCTAGATGAGGCAGAGTTATAGAGTGGAAGGAGCACTGGATTTGACACCAGAAGACCAGGGTTCCAATCCCAGCTCTGCTACATATTGCCTGTGTAGTCAGTTCTCACAGGCAAATTGTGAGAGTTATCTTCAATTGGTCTGCAATCATTTGTTAACTTTGTTAACCATTTACTATGTGCCGGGCACTGGGCTAAGAATGAGCATTACAAAGAAAAAAAGTCCCTGACATGAAAGAACTCACATTCTAATAGGGGAGACAATATGAAGATATGTAAGCACAAGACTATATGCAAAGTAAACTAGAGTACTCTAGGAGGGAAGGACTGGTAAAGGCTTCTTGCAGAAAGTGGAATGTTAGCTAAGACTTAAAAGGAAGCCAGAGAATCTAGGAGGTCATTTCCACTTCGGAATCCTATGATTCAGTGATATAATAGTAATGGCATTTAAAGATTCCCCTGTATTGGCTTGGTTTTTGGTTTGATTGTGTTAAAACCCAGAGCTTGTGAATCCCACTTGTGGGATGGACTTGTTGACATGAAAAGAGAGGGCTGAACTGGGAGGAGCTGGTGACATAGATTTGGAGAGACACAAGAGAGAGGCAGAAGAACTTTTTGGAAGCAGCACCTTTGGAGGCAGAGAGAGACTGAGAGGATTGCTGAGGGCCACTTTGAATTGCCCAAGACTTTTGAGACCTGCCACCCAGAGCTGCCAAGGACTGAGGAGACATGTCTGTTATGCTGGTACTTTGTCTGTCTGTTTTGATGTTGTTTTGCCAGATTTGTCCACTGGTGAAGGACAGTGCTGTTGTTGCAGGGGTCTGGGAACCTTTCTGTTGGTTCAGAGCTACTGAGACTGTTCTGCAGACAGAGAGTGAATACTGTCCACTGGTGAAGGACAGTGCTGTTGTTGCAGAATTCTTGGAACCTTGCTGTTGGTTCCGAAGCCCTGAAGAAGGATTTTCTTGTTTATGTTTACAGAAATCCTGGGAGAGGGTTTTGCTAATGTTTTCAGGGGTCCTAGGACTGTTCTGCAGACAGAGAATGAATTAATGAAGAGACTGGCAATGTGTCTTATGGCCTTGCTAAGCTTTGTCTCCCCAGGAACAAAGATTGCTGAGAACTTGCCTCCTGTCAAGATGAAGAAAAGACCTCCATTTGGGTATTAAGTGCTGTGCTTAAACTTGTTGTAACTCTGGGGTAGATTCAATTGTGATCCAGGGGTGGGGAACTTTTGACCTTTTTGTGTTCTATGATTGAACAAATGAATGTACTTTACTTAGATTGGAAACTAATCTCCATTTGAGAAGAGGGGCTTTGTGATGGACTTAAATGGAGGTACAGCCTAGGGGTGGAGTAGTATTTAGAACTGGGACTTTGTAATTGATTGAATGATTGGAAGGTCCTGGGGTGGGGTAGTACTTGGAGATTATTTAATCACCCTTAGTAAATGCTGTATTTTGAATGATGTCATGTTTTAACCTTCTCTGTTCTTAATTTGTCATGGAATAAAATGAAGAGCACCTATGCTGGTATTTTGAACCTTGGGAAGTTGCCTTTGCTTGGCATGACATTACAATTGACCTCTATAATCCTTTTCTGAGATTTAATGATTCTATTATTTCAGTCAATATTTAAAGAAAGGCACTAGATAAACCATAAGTGTGGCATATGCCCCTCCTCCCCTTTATGTTAAAGTGAACAGTTAATGGTACAGATGGATCTCACTTTAAGCAAATCACTGATATTGATTGCTCTCACTTTACAAAATGATTCTTTGAATCATAAGAGGATATATACTATAGGATTCCTTTAAATAGCAACTCACCCAGCAAGCACTTAAGGAGCTGTTTATAGATGATGAGCCCCTGTCAAATCCCAAGTTACCTGCTGGCTGCCTTCCAGAAAAGCACCATATTACTTGAAACTATATAACTGAAAAGATGGAGTCTATAGAAAATTAAAGAATGGGGAGCTATGACAAAGATTCTCTCATCTTGTATGAAAGATGTCATTAATACTCATATTAAAATCTGTGCCCATATATTAGAAAGGAGCCCAAGGAGGTCAAGGATAGATTGATTTAAGGTAGGAGAAAAGAATGGAAAAGGAGGGGAATGGTAAGAGACAAAATCAGTCTGCTTTGCAATTTGGCCTGTGGCCGGCCTTGCCTGACAAAGACCAAGTACAAAATAGATTCTCATTTGGACTATTTAAGCTCATTCAGGTCATAGAGTACTATCCCTGGTCCATTTGTCCTGGCTTGGAGGGTCCAAAGTGGCCAGATAGTGTTGGGAACAGGGTGATATGCACACCCCCAGATAGTGTTTCATTGAAGTTACCCCCCGCCAAGAGGATTCAAGAACTTTTACCTAGGGTCCAGGGACCTCTATAGAATGTCACCAATGTACCTTTGCAGGCTTATCTTGTATAGTATTACTCCTTATACTTTCTATACTCCTAATAAATTGTAGTTTGCCCTGTGCCCTGTATCTCTCATATGTACCCTGCATTTTCCCACCACTGTACTCCGGTTCATGCTGTTCCCCAGGCTTGCAATGCCATCCCTCCATTCCCCAACCCACCTTTCACCCCTTGAATTCCCACCCATCCTTTAAAATTCAAATCAAATAGTACCTCTTCCAGGTAGCCTTCCCTGATCCACCCCATCCCCAGTCTGAAATGACCTGACTTCATATAGCATGTTGCTTACTCTTTTCTAATGCATTTAGGAGAGCTTCTAAGGGCATCTAATGCACCTATGTCTTTTTATGCAATAGTTATTTGTATATGATAGCATAGGGGTGCTGTGACCAGCGTTTGGTCAAGAACAAAGCAATTTGATCTTGAATAGTTTCCATCAAGTCTTCATCCCCAACTGTCATACACACCACCCAACACCAAAGACTAGTCTAGGGGGAACCACAAGGTTCTCTATTCCGATTTAAAGTATGACTGCCATTCACCCCTTAGCAATCTCTCTGTGGGTGATATGCTCATCTTAAGTTGGTGTTTCCATCATTATAATTGAGCCACCTAGCCCTTAACCCATTATCTCCTACATGCACCCAAGTTGGATCCCTACTATGCAGCTGTTAAGGTATCTACAAGATACCTTATATATCTATGAGATGCCTATACAAGATGTCTTTAATTAGAATATCAGTGATACATCAAGCAAATTGATATTGATGCACTCAGGACATATATCTGGTGAAGTTATCCTATTTGAGAATGATAGTGCAATGGTTTTATGAAACCCCAAAACAATGTAGGTCCTCTTCAATAAAATTCATGATTTTTCAAAAGAGATCAGCTTAATAATCCCTATAGGAAAAGCAAAATGGATGAACTATGATTATCATTCAGTCTATAACACACAACTGGAAGGCCAGTTCATCAAGTTAAACATAACTGGAATAGACATTTGTCTAAATTGACAGTGAATTAGATACCGAATTGAACAGAAAGAAGGATTTAGGAAGTGCTTTTGATAACACTAGGCAAAAGAAACACATCTTTCTTTTTGGCACATGTTCTCCCAATGATGCTGCAGAGTTGCAGGTGTTAGAATAGTAAAATCTATTGAAGGATCAAAGTTGTGGGTGACCCAAAGGACAAAACAAAAGATGTACTGTGAGTGTGCTGTGAGTGTAATTAAGAAGCAGTCCATTTCCAGTGATGATCCACTTGCACAAAGTGGGATAAGTAATATTACAGAGAAAATAGATCACTCAAAAAGATCAGCTTGCCATGTTATGAGAGTCATACTGCTGCACTTATAAAAAGAATTAGGTAAAGACCTTCAGGATCACTTTGGTTGAGAAGGCATGTTTGGGTAGGATGAGATCTATGCCAATGGAGGGAAGAGCCACAAATTATGAATCTAATGAATTATTGAAATGTATTATTGAGTTGAGTTAAATGCATACATACAGTGAGTACTTAACCAATATTTATTAATAGGAGTAATAATGATGCCAAATACCTTGAATTATTTAGATTAAGATCCACATGTACATCAACTAATAGATTTTCCACAGAAGCATTTCTGGAATTCAGTTTTAAAGAATACCTTTGGAATACTGTATTCTGCAAAGGCATAGGTAATTATTCATAGGTTAACTCGGGGACTCAGCTGTTAAAGGGAAGTCATCTGAAGATGAATTCATTTCAGTGCAACAAATATTTATTAAACACCTACTGTGTGTGTACAAGGCTAGGAGATAAGTGTTCATAATACAAGGAAAAGGACAACAAGGACTTGACATTGTGCTGTCAATAGCCTCTTCTCTGAAGAGAAAGAAAGGCCAAATAACCTTTACCATGTGTTAGGCTACTAATGTGACCTGGATATCACTAAGAGTTGCCAGCTAACTGTATTCAAGGCACTGGGCTAGTTGCTGGAGGAACAAAGACAAAAATAAAATCTCCTCTTTTAAGGCGTTACATTCTACTCTTGGATGGGAAGGAAGTATAATGTGTACATAGGAAAATATAAACAAAAACATTTTTGGAGAATTTGGAGAATTGGCAATGTAGATCTGAAAAAGTTTCCTGTAGGAGATGGCATTTGAGTTGAGCCTTGAAGGGAGCTAGAGACTTTAATAGAGACCTTTATGTGACGTAGGAAGGCATGTTGGGCATGAAGGACAGCCTAGGACCTAGGCAAAGACTTGGAGTAGGAAATGGAATGCTGAAAACGGGCAAAACCAAGGAGGTCACTTGGGCTGGAGTGAAGCACGCATGAAAGGGAGGATCCTGGCTAAAATGTATGTGGTTGGTGTCAAACCATCCCAGATCTACTTCTAATTAGCTGTGTGACATTGGACAAGTCATTTAAGCTTCTTGGGCCTCAGTTAGCTCATCTACAGAATGAAGGGACCTTGAAGGTCCCTACAGGTCTAAAACTATGACCCTGTGACCTCTGAGATTTACTTTATGTGTAAGAAGCTAAGGCATGAGGATGATAGTCCATTAAAGAAAGTTGATCCTGTTCTTTAACATGAGTTGGGAAAATGAGGGAGAGTAGCTAGGTGATATAGTGTATAGAAAACAGTGCCTTGAGTTGAAGACCTAAGTTCAAATCCAGCCTCGGACATTTACTAGAGCAAGTCACTTTACCTCTGTTTGCCTCCATTTTCTAATTATAAAATGGGTATAGTAATAGTTTCTACCTCCCACAGTTGTTATGAGGATAAAATGAGATGATAAAGCCCTTAGCACAGTGCCTAGAACATAGCAGGTGCCATATAAATCTTAGCTATTATTGATATTCCAGAGAGAGTTAATGGATAGCTAGATATGTCACTGGGCTCTACTAATCCCAAACTCTGCTTTTGGAGAGGGCTTGGGCTGCATTAAGTCTATTACTCTTCCTGAACATTTGCAGCTGATGAGTGATGAGCCTTTCACCCAGCTAGGGGCTGAAGGGCACCCGCACAGCTGCAAGAGAAGCTTATTTCATTTATTTTGATTTATTAAAAATATGCTGCTACCCCAAGGCCCCTAGGCTCCCATATCAAAACTTGAATGTGCCAATTAAGTTAAATGAAATGCAGCAGGTTAAAAGTAACTCATAAACAAAGAGGTTTTGTGATTTTTTTTTCTGAAACCAAAAGACTTTTCCAGGTAAGGAAACACCAAGTCACCAGAGGCCAGTGCCATGTCACCAGAATTCAGTGACCCAGACCCAGGATTTCGTGGGCCAAAGTCGGGGGTGGGGGTGGGAGCCAGGAACTGCTTCCATTAATGCAGATCAGCAACTCGTCTGCCTGGAGGCACTGTGAGGTTAAGTGACTTGCTCATAATCACACAGCTAATATATGTCAGAGGCAGGATGCAGAAATCAGGTCATAGTGACTCCATGATGCTTCTCAGATGGTTGTTTTACGTATAGATTGTATAGTATTTTAATTAAGGTGACACAAGGCGGAAGGAAGGAAGGAAGGAAGGGAAAAAGGGAGGGAGGAGACAGAGACTGTGAGGGAGGGAGAAAGCAAGGAAGAAATGAAAGAAATAAGCACCTACCATGTCCCACGCACAGTGCTAAGCACTTTACAAACATTGTGTCATTTGATCTTCAAAACAAACCTGCAAGGTAGATGTTATTGTTATTCCCATTTTACAGTTCAGGAAACTGTGGTAGAGAGTGGTTAAGTGATTTGCTCAAAGTCATACAGCTAGTAAGTGTCTGAGGCCTGATTTGAACTCAGGTCCTCCTGACTCCAGGTCCAGCACTCCATTCACTGTACCATCTTGTTGTTTCTCAGGAGACAAAAAGGAAGGGCTTCAAGTCTTAAAGAATAAATCTGTGCTTAATGGACTTCCTTGCTTTTAACACAGTAGAAGAGCTATAAGGTCCTAGGTCAGGGCTAACAGAAAGAGCAGCATCTCTGGAGTCATAGTTTGTGCTCAGATACTGCCTCTGACACTACCTACACATCCTTTGGTGAGTCTCTAAGTTTCCCTGGTCTTCAGCTTCCCCCTCTGTGAAATAAAGGAGTTGGACTAGTTGTTCTCTGTGGCCCCTTTCTGCTCAAGATGCATGAGCCTATGTTCAACACTTTCATCTTGAAGAGGAGGAAACTGAGGCCCAGAGAAGGGAGGAGACCTGGATAAGACTCCTTCTTCAGTGCTCCAACAGATTCTTGAGGTGCTGTAAGTGGGATCTCCAGTGGGGCATTCCCTCCATGCTGCTCATGTGCACCTGGATGTGTCAGAGCCCTCCCTTCAGCTCTTTTTTCTTTGCCCAGATCCCAGGACAACGTTAAGGTTGTCTAATTTTGGTCCCTTGCTTTCACTACATCACTAGACCACATCCTTTTCCAATCATACCTTGTAATAGTAATGAACCCCCTAATAGGTCAAATGAAATCACATGGGGCCTGTGATGGGAGGAGCTTGCTGAAGGGTAGACTAGAGCCCACAGGAAGCTGGGAGTCAGAGCAGCTAGACAGTGGGAGAGAAGGGACACAACCAGGGAGACAGCTAGGCTTGTGAGTGTTGGTTTGTGGGAAGGATGGTGTGGTTCTCTGCTGTGGTATGGTATATTAACTTTTATGTTTCTATGATGGATTCAGTTTCCTGGTGTTGGGATTTGGTTTTCTGGTGTCTGAATAAATGTTTTGCTTCTGTCTTCTGTATGGAGAGTCTTCTATATGCAATTGAGAACTATGCTGGCATATTTACAGTCACCATTGGAGCTGTGAATACACACCTCCCTCCTGAATAACATCTTATATGCCACTTTTTTCCCTGCAAAGCATCACTACTAATAATAGATGCAACTGACTTGTTCCTCCCCCCCCCCCATATCTTTCCATTATACTTTTGGTCACCTGAAATTTTGATTCTTCATATATTGGGCTGCTCCATGATTCTGTATAACTTCAACAGAAGAATTTCAGCATTAAAATTTTGGTTTTGTTTCAGGAAACAGCTTTGGATTGTCAAAAGCACTTTGCAATTTGCCAAATCCAACCTTTTCTTCTTCCCATTTGATAACATGTATAGGTGACATTGTCCATAGCACATTGGACCTGGGGTCAGGAAGGCCAAATCCAGCCCCAGACACTTAGTAGCTGTGTAACCCATTCCACCAGTAGAAGTCTTCACACACTTCGGATAGACATCTACCTAACTCACTGACATGTTTGAGACCCATTGGTTACCTTCAACCTGGTTTAACTGTTTGCCAAAACAGTTTTACCAGGGTGTAGCCACTACATATACTACAGCTTCTTGGAGCCACAGGTGAGATGTTGGTGACAGGTGAACACCAAAGGTGGGTGAGCAGCCCTGAAAAGGGCCAAACAAGTGCCAACCATTCAAACTATTGCAGAGAGTACAGATCCTGGTGGGCTGGCCACATAGTCCAAATGCCAAATGTACATTTTCCTAAAATATGATTTTATGGAGAACTCACACAAGGCAAACACTCAGACAGATATCAGAAGAAGTTGTAGATGGACACTCTCAAGGTCTCTCCAAAGAACTTTAGTACTGATTGTGAGATATTGGAGACTCTGGCACCGGACCACCTCGCACCTCATGCCCTTATCAAAGAAGATGCTGTATTCTTTGAGCGAAGCAGAATTGCAGTAGCACAAAGGAAACATGAGATGAACAAATCTAGAGATATCTCCATCCCAAATGTTCAAGTGGACTGTTTGTGCCCAACCCGTATTTGAATTCATATTGAACTGATGGGCCACAGTCGAACACATCTTGACCCCAACATCATGATGTCATTAGTCCTCCTTGAGTACAAAAAAATGAACAATGACCCTAGTCAAGTCACTTAACTACAGCATGCCTCAGTTTCCTCATCTATAAAATAAGGATAATTAATAGCACCTACTTCACAGGGTTGTTATAAGGACAAAAATCAGATAATATTCATGAAGTGCTTCACAAAACCTTAAAATGCTAGCTATTATTGTTATCCTTGTTAGATCAGCATCTTTCCAAGATACATGTCCTGATGGACTAGGTCTTTGGGCTAAACTGCATCTCATAGTCTGGACAGTAAGCATCCCATGTCCTAATGTCACACAATAGATATTATACCTAGGATTTGAACCCAGATCCTCTAACTACAAATCCTCTTTACATTTCGCTTAGTCTACATTTCTCTTCCAGAGGCAGCATGGGACAGTGGGAAGAATGCTGTGTGGGAGTCTGAAGACCTATTTTCAAATACCGGCCGTGCCACTTAGTGCCTGTGAGGCAACTAATACAGCCCACTGCATCTAACTAACTGGACCCAAACCAGGACCTGCTCCATATCCCATCTACCTTCCATTCTGACTGCCTCCTTGCTCCAAGTCTTGCTCAGGGAACAAAAATCAAACCCTTTCTTTATTATCCTCTCTGTACAGTACATGTCAACTCATTGCCTTGTGACTTCACTCACCACCTCTATGACTCACCAGACCAAAACCATTCCTTAGCCATATATCTGCTTCTGTTGTTGTAATTGTTGTTGTTTCCATCATTTCCCACTCTTTGTGATCCCAGTTGAGGTTTTCTTGGCAAAGATACTAGAGTAGTTTGCCATTTCCTTCTCCAGCTCATTTTTACAGGTGAGAAAAATGAGGCAAGAAGTGACTTGCCCAGGGTCACACAGCTAGTAAGTTTCTGATGTCACATTTGAACTCAAGACTTTCTGACTCTAGGCTCAGCACTGTCCACTGAGCCGCCTAGCTGCCCTATACATGCTATCTCCTCCGTTAAAACGTGAGCTCCTTGGGAATAGACAGATAGCTATAAAAAGCCTTTATTAAGCTTTACCATGTACCAGGCACTGTGGTAAAGATACAAAAAACAAGCAAGAAAGCAAGCCTGTCTCTGCCCTCAAGTTTACATTAGAATAGGGGAAAACAACAAATAAAGGGGCACTCAAAAATGGGCATGGGTATTTGGAACTGGGGTCCACAGAGCAAAATAAGAGAAAAGTTCACCTATCAGAGCCAAGGGTAATTTCAGGAGCAGAATATAAAATTCCAGTAGGAGAGAGATATTGATGATGGAATGAATACAAGTGCCTTGGTTCAGAAATACCATGTTTCCCCGATAATAAGACCTATCCCGAAAATAAGCCCTCCCCTTACTGTGTAAGATTCCTCTAAAATAAGCCCTCCCCCGAAAATAAGCCCTATTGAGATTGCTACTGTAGTGAAGGTGATCCCCTGCGCTACACGCTACATTACGGTACCCTCTGTATCTGTATGCACTGTCCCCCCCCCCCGTGAAACGCATGCCGTGCTCTGAGCTGCATCCAATCAGAGCTGCAGCAGTGAGTGCGTCATCCTGTTCTTCCCCAGTGATTTGCTTGCTGGCGCCATTGAGAGCAGTGCCGCGGAGGACAGCTGAGGCAGGACAACATAAGCCCTCCCCTGAAAATAAGCTCTCTGGTGTTTTTCTTTCCAAAAAAAATAATAAGACAGTGTCTTATTATCGGGGAACCGTGGTAGTAGCCAGGAAATTATGTGGAGGCCTGGTTGGGCTCCACAAGGCAGGATGGGGACAGTCTCACTGTTCCAATGCTAACACAGTGCCTGGCACATAGTAAGCACTTAATAAATGTTTTTCATTTATTCATCTAGTCAACATTTATTAAGCACCTACTAGGTACAAAACATTATGCTAAGTGCTAAGATAGAAACATACAAATCCTACTCTCAAGGAAAATCTAATAGCATATGGGAGAGAAGCCAGGTACACAGATAACTGTAATAAAAGAGAGAATAATTTAAGAGGAAAAGGAGATATCCAGGCAATGTACCATGAGAAATATCTGGAGGAGGAAATCATTTTTATTGAGAGTGGGGGAGGGAAATTTGGGGGGGACCAGAAAGATTCAGAGAGGAGGTGATAGCTAAGTTGGGACTTGCACGAAGAGAAGGACTTTAACAGATGGAGATGAGGATAGGAGGAGAATGAATATCCCCAGGCTTAGAGGACCTAGTGAGCAAAGGTACTGAGTTGGATGGGGACAAGCAAGGTGAATGGAAAACAGTACACTTTGACCAGATCACAGAATGCATGAAGGGAAGTAGTATATGATAAGTCTAGTTTGAAACCAAATTGTGAAGGACCTTGAATATCATAATCAGCATTTTATGCCTTACTTATGTAGAGAATCTGCATCACCTTCCTGTCTTATGGAGATCCTCTGGACCTGAAAAAAAAAATGATGCACAAAGTCCAAGAGCACATTTTCTGATGATCCTGGTCCAGAAAAAGGACTTTCTTCCCTCTCTGGGACTGAAATGATCCTCTCTTTTTTTGTGACAGAAGCAGGAGGAGACGTAACAGGATGAAAAGGACAATAACAGTGCTTTGTGTCTTCTCTCTTTTTCATTCTCTTCTCTTTCCTTCTTTTGTCTCTGCAGCCTGTCTCATCTAGGAAGAGAGAAGGGAACAGGTCCAACAGAGAGTTTATATATTTATTTTGCATGTTATTCTACATTATTAAAAATATGTGATCACCACATACTGAATTTGGATTAATAAGGATGTTGCGAAGTGACTTAGAGTCTCAAATATTTATGGGTATTGTCTACCACCTAGTGGCCAAATCAGATATTGCAGTTTGTGTTCATTCCCTGACAAATTCCCTGTCAAATGGCTTCAAGTGTACATAAGCGGAAGGAGAGTTTTGAGTCAAAGTGCTGTGCTTGAAAGGTAAATGAGTGACGGAACGGTATTTTATTAGAAGAACAACAGGGACGGCTAGGTGGTGCAGTGAATAGAGCACTGGCCCTAGAGTCAGGAGGACCTGAGTTCAAATATGGCCTCGGACACTTAACACAAAAACTAGCCGTGTGACCTTGGGCAAGTCACTTAATCCCAATTGCCCTCCAAAAAGAAAAAAAAAAAAGGACAACAACAACACAGTGTATTTGGAAGATTATCTAGGCAGTTATATGGGGTATGAGTTGAAGAGAGCATAAATTGGACCAGGTTAGAAAGTTATCCTAATAGCCTTGGTGAGCAGAAAGAAGACCTCAGTTAGGATGGTTGCAATGAGGAAAAAGGAGAATGCCGGGTGTATAGATTTGGGAATCATCGCTGAGGCCCTGAAATCATGAAATCAACAAGAGAGAGTAAAAAGGAAGGATAGAGAAACCTAGTAAGGAAAGTATAATGGATGAAAGGAAGGTTGATTTTATGCAAAGGTATCAAACTTCTCACAATCAATACTAAAGCTCTTCAGAGAGACCTTGAAAGTGTTTCTTGTATCACTTCTTCTGACCAACATTTGAGTGCTTGCCTTGTTCGAGTTCTCTGCAAAATAATCTTTTAGGGAAACAAATGTTTGGTATTTAGGCTACGTGGCCAGCCCATTGGAGTTGTTCTCTCTGCAGTAGAGTTTGAATGTTTGGCAGTTCAGTTTGAGTTCACTTCAGTGTCCAATACCTTATCCTGTCAGGTGATCTTCAGAATCTTACTAAGACAATCTAAATGAAAGCAATTCAATTTTCTGGTATGGTGCTGGCATCCTATCCATGTTTTGCAGGCAGACAATGAAGTCAGCACAAGGACTCTATATACCTTTAGCCCAATACCTTTGTTTTCTCCCACACTTTCATTCAGAGCCTCCCAAACACTGTACTAGCTCTGGAAATGCATATATAAACCTCATCATCTAAGTGATCATCCCTGGAAAGTCTACTGCCAAGGCAAGTGAACTCATCCAGAGCATTCAACATTTATCCATTTGCTGTAACCAATGGTTCCACGCAAGGAGGGTATGACTGACTGATGGAGAACCACTATTTTCTTGGTGTAGATAATCAGGCCAAAATTAGTAGATGTAGAAATGAGGGGATATGAGAAACTTTATCACAATGGAACAAAATAGGCTTAGGAGTTAGGTAACCCTAAGTGTCATTTGTCTGGCAAATCAGGCTGCTGACCTGGTCAAAGACTCAGTCAGGTTCAGTGAATGTGTAAAGGTCTTGGTGGTTATAAATCAGTACTACAAGGTCAAATGGCACCATTCTCTCTTCCTTAGGGTATGTCAGTGTCAGAGTTCATAATACCTTGACAAATATAAAGAATGAAAAGGTAGGCTGGAGGTCATATTTTAGAGTGTCTTGAATGCTCAATCAAGGAATTTAGACTTCATTCGCTTGGCAATTGGGAGCTATGAATGGTTATGGATCAGGGGAATAAGATTAGTTGTGATCTAAAGAGACAACTCTGATTCAGGCAGATTGGAAGCAAGGAGGTTGATTAAAAGGAAATTGAAAAAGTCTGGGCAAGAAAGAATAGCAATTCACATTTTCATAGTGCATTAAGGTTTATCAAATTATTTTCACAACAACCCTGTAAGCTAGGTGCTATAAAGATTACTATCCTCATTTTATAGATGAAGAAATAGAGGCTCAGAGATGGGAAATGACTTGACCAGGGTCAAACAGCTAATATGACCAGAACTTGAACCCACCTATTCTCACTCTGAATCCATCATATTTTGACTATACCATTCCTCCTATGAGGACCTTGATGTTGATGGCAAGAGTGGGAGAAGAAAGGAGGAGACAGATCAGGACTTGGTAACTTATTAAATTGGGGAAGGGAAGGAAAGAAAAAAAGGATCAAAATGGCACTAAAGCTTTTTAATCCAGGTGAATAAGATGGTGTCACCAATAATAGAAATTGTTTTTGTTGTTTAGTCATCTCAGTTGTGTCCAACTCTTCACGACCTTATTTGGAGTTTTCTTGGTAAAGATACTAGAGTGGTTTATCATTTCCTTCTCCAGCCCATTTTACAGATGAAGAAACTGAGGCAAACAGGGTTAAGTGACTTGCCGTGGGTCACACACCTAGTAAGTGTGTGAGGCCAGGTTTGAACTCGCAAAGATGAGTCTTTCTGGCTTCAGACCCAGTGCACTATCCACTAGCTGCCCCATAATAGAAATAGAGGTATTATTAGGATAGGTAAGATTTAAGGGGGAAGATGGCAAATTCAGTTTTAGCCATTGATGGCCAAAGCTCATTGATTAGCTTAAGATGAGCTGGCAGCACATCTAGGTTAATGTATCTAACAGGTAGTGGGGAAATATGGATCTGGTGCTCAGGAGAGAAATCAGGACTAAAGATACAGACCTGGGAGTCCTTCACTTGTTGAAGCCATGAAAGATTGATATCAAAGAGAATTGTAGAGAAAGAAGAAAAGATTCAAAAGAAAGAGCTTCAAGGGACAATGACAGGTCCCCAGCCTACACTACAATAATAATCAAAACAATAATAATAACAATAGCTCACTTTTATATATAGCACTTTGAATTTTATAAAATTGCTTGACAAAAGATTGAAGTGATTAAGAGAATTTCCTTTGGAGTTCTCATTAGGATAGATACAGAAACACACAGATCATCCCAATCCATACAGAGCAAGAGGTCTCAGACATTGGAAGAACTTCAATCATGTCTAACCTCTACCGTGAGGCCACAAATCAGCATATGAAGTTGAAGGATTCCATCACTGTGTATTTTAGACAGGACAGTATTTCAGAGAAAATGGTGCCATCTGCTGGCCACTGATTTTACTGAACAGTGCAATTTAGTTTGTTTTGAAATTGCAAATCTACTCACAGGAAATTGTTAAAGGGGGCATTTAGTATAACCTTGGGGAGAGGACTGACCTGGGTTGTGCCCAAATCAACTTGATGAGTTTACAAGCAGGTGAGTTTTACAAGGAGGGGGAAGTAACTACCTGTCTTGTTAAAGGTTGTAGCTGTGCCCATTTGAATCAGCATGGATTGATTGGAAATGCCCATGCCCTTCAAAAGGAGATGCAATCAAAGTCCCAAGAACCTGGGACTTGAGACAAGTTTAGGTTGTTTGGATTTTCTTTGAGCTGGACTCCTCACCATAGGAGGGTATAATTCTAGTCAGTTTATCTGGGATTATTTGATTTTTTTTTTGATCCAGCCTATTTGAAAGTCAGAATGGTTATGGGATTATTTTGTTTTAGAACTGGGATAAGGTAGATGAGTTGCCTAGCACTATGTAAGTTAGGGTGACCCACTGAGGACTATTTAATTTTTCTTGGAGCTAGTCTATGCGCTAGCAAGGCGTGAGTCAGAAAAGGAAGAGACTCCTTCAAAATTGAACCACACAAGTATATCTTAGGAACTTGTCCAGGATATCTGTGCAATATAAGTTCATGAAAACATTGATGCCCTAGATGTCTTTAGTAATTTTGTGAGCTTGTTTATTTTTACTTTTTCCTAATTTATTTTTATGGAGAGATGGACCATGTAGAGTCAGAATCTTGCAAATACCTAGACAGGCACAAGCCTAAAGGAAGTTTGAATGATGTGTTAGCTTAAGTGTAAAACCCAGGTCTACTTAGCTATCTGAACCTTCACAAAGTACTGATAACTTAGGAAGCATCTAAGAATCTACTATGTCTGCCTTTTATTAGTTTTGTCAATTTATTGGATGTTAAGGGAAACCTCAGACTTGTTTTTAACTTCATTTCTATTGTTAATGATTTGGAATAGACTTTCATGTGGCTGTTAATAGTTTATTGATTAACCTTTTGAAAACCGTTTGTTCATATCCTTTACAATTTATCCAGTCAGGGATGGTTCTTGATCTAATATGCTTGTGTTCATTCCCTATATATCTTCTCTATCAGACCCACATTATAGATATTTTATGCAAAGTGTATGTGTAGTGCTTAGTCATGGAGACCTGGAGCAAGGTGTAGCAGCAAGCATCCCCAGGATGGCTGCCAACACAAGTTCTTAGATCTGCTTTTCTAAAGGAAAGCAACTCAAAATGGGTTAACAATCTTCCTTTAATCAAACATATGTCATTTACCTAGTTCAGGGGAAAATGGTAAGCACCCCAAACTTCAGAGAATACAAACAAGTTTCAAGCAGAAGTTACAAGAAGACAGAGAAACAGATCAAGCAGACAGGCCCCTGACTGTCTGACCATTACATCCATACCTAGTCACAGTTACTAGAGAGGAAAGCACCAACATCTGGGCTCAACAAGGCTGCCCAGAGTCTTGTCTGATCAAATCACAAAACTCTTCTCAAAGTGGGCCCCAAAACAAAATCTCACATCAGGTTATATATAGCTTTCTCCTTGCTCAGAGAATGTCACAACCTTCTTGTCCCACTGCCCAATCAGGAAATAACAAGGCATGGGCATTACTGAAAACCAAGCCACCCACCATAGGCTCTGTGTGACCACATTCAGCCTATTAGGGGGCAGAGTGTATTTTCAAATCAAGGAAGGTTCTCAGAGTCGCTTGAACCTATCAAGCATGGAAGATCTTAAATTCCCATTCCCATAACACAAGGATAGGCAAAATGCACTAAGACCCACTTTTTTTTGGTGAATCTTATATAAACCAGAACTGAGAAGAAAGTGTCGCTATTTGGATCCTATGTACTTTCTATTACTGTTCAAGCTGTTGTGATTGACTTGGGTGAATTTCCATGGGCAAGAGTCTGAAGAATTGCACCTATCAATGTATGCTTTTACTGAATATTTGTATCCAGTAAAAAGTTTGTTTTGTTTTGTTTTTTAATCTACCTCATTGATGCTATCTTTCCAAATATTGACCCTGTGAACTATTTTGAGCCCACCCCCCATCACCTGAGGAAGGCCTGAAACCTGGATTGGCCAATCAGAAGAAAGACATTTTTGGCCTACTCTGAGCTTAACCTACCATAATGCCTTGTGTGTTCTGGCATAACAGACATGCTTTGCTTTGCTCTCTGAGTGAAACCAAAATGCTCCTTTTTGTATCAGCAACTACAAGACTGGATGAAGCTGACCAGGAGCATTCTTCTCTTTATGACTATAAAGGACAAAGCACCTTGAAATGAACATTACCTTGAATAATGGGACTTGTCTTATGTTATATTATGTCATGTGTAATGATAGAAGAAGCAGTCATCCTAGATCTATAATTTCAATTGACACTTCTTTTATCTTATTGTATTTACAATCTATCCTATTAAGAAATTCTTTTCTCATATTATGGTTAACACATATGGAGACTATAATTTCTGTTGACATAGGCATCCTGAGTTAGGATTGCTCTAAGTGTATAAAGGGTGTCCTTTAGCTTGTTTATCTCTGAGTTCAGAATTATTTTCTGACTCCCGTGCAATGCATGATTCTCTATGTGAGGGATAATTTCTCAGGAGTGAAGCTTCCTCAAAAGTGTTAATAGTTTTTGTATTATTGAAACACAGTTTACTCCCTTACAGAATAACACCTGTAGTTAGCCATGCTTTGCAACACAATCTAAACCATGCACTCTTACAAACTCTTGCAAAACTTCCCACTTGCAAACTCCGGCCTTTTCTTGTCCTTTGTTCTTTGTTGCTAGGGAAGATTCACAGGAATAGATTGTGCCCCCTGAAGCCCAATCAATGGGATAAGGGGAAGGGGATTAAGGAGGGGGGGTGGGGCTTGCATTAGGGTATAAAAGGACCTTGCATTCCGGAATCAATTTGTACTTCCCTTCCAAGTACCATTAGAGTGATGAGGGGGCAGTACCATTTCTCATGAGAAAGCAGTAAACTCATTTCTGCTTTCAGGAATCCAAGTCTTTGTATTGATTTTTTGGTAGTGGTCTCTGTCCCAAACATCTGGCTTAATGAGAATAAATAAGCATATGTATGTGCACAGCCTGATTCTGTTTGTTCATTGGTCAAACCTTTGGTAAGGTGAACCCCATTCTGTTTGTTCTTAGGTCAAACCTTCAGTTAAGGGGGAAACTGATTCTGTTTGTTTCTTTGAACCAAACCTTTGGTAAATGACTGACAACTCTGAACTTGGAACCAGCATGTACTGACTTAAACATTTGGTATAGCCAGCAGGTAAGATTGAAGATGAATTGGTTAGAATAAGACTGAATGAGACATGTATTCTGTGCTCAGGCAGAGGATGGAAAGCTCATTATGTTACCTTTATGATGGCCTAAAGTAAGGACAGACAGAGAAAATATTGCACATCAGTTCCCAATCCTATTTTGTTTTTTTGTCATCCCAGGAAATTATAGCTGTAGGAAGGGAGGCTGGGACAAAGACTAAAGTGAAAAATGACATCTCCTGTAGTGAATTCCACTCTTCTTGGTTCTAGCTCCTGCATTCCCCTGAGATTAAAACCTAAAAGGTATATTCATTTAGGGCTTCCTTGATACTAGGCAGATCCAGATGAGGCTGCCCTCCCAGCTGGCCTGCCCTAAAAGAGAGAACAAGAGGCTTTGTCTAGATGGGAGCTTTGTTTCTAGTTATTAAAACATGATCTGGATAGAGGAAGATTGATGGCCAGCTATTTAACACCTTAGGAAATATGGGGAAAAGAGGAAAAAAAGAGAAAATAGAACTTTGTTTTGGGCTAACTCATCCCGCTCTATATTTGCTATTGAAATGTAATGAGGCATTCATAGGTCATTTAACAGTTAATCAAAGAACAGTTACTTGGCTGTATCAATAAAATCCAACTATTGTATTCAACAGGAGCTATTGGAACAATTTAGGCTTTCAGATACAGCTTAAGTTGACTCAACTGAGCAAAGGTTTCCATCAGCCCACCAGCAGAGAGTGCCTGAGGCTCCTAATAGCTATTTTGTACTTAAGTGATGAGGAAATTATTCCTAAAGCCTAAGCTGTTAGTTCACCAAGCCAATCAAGTCTTGGGGTTAGTTTCAATACCTTTTAAGGATCACCAACCTCCTCCACTGCCACCCATTCCCTTATATTCTGGTTTTATAATGCCAAGTTAGACCAAGCCCCACAAATCTGTTCAGTTTTTACCATTGGACCAAAAATGAAACTGGAGGCTCCATGTCCAGGTGACAGATTTTTAGGAAGAAAGCAGGGTTCGGATCTGGAGGAGTTTGTTGGAACACAGGAAACTAGGTGACTATGGAAATTCCATAGAGGCGGCAAGTTTTGGGGAAGTCACTACATGGGGGCAAAGCCACCATCCAGATAAAGGTAGGTGGATGACTGGCAAGGCACATTCCTATCATTATAAATCAGCCTGAATATATAGCATAGGTGAATTTGATGGATTTGTGGAGGGCAGTTTTGGTTCATGCTAGGTTAGGTCAGCCATGCCCATTATAGTGGGGAAAACTCATTGGAAGCTTCTCATTTTGGCCAAATTATCCTTTATTATTAACATCAAGCAGTGCCTTATTCCTGGAGGAATTGCTAAGATGCCTACCCTTAAAAAAGTGGACAGGGAATGCGTTAGGCTAATCAAAGTCCCTTTGATTAACACAGTCATCTCTGACTAATATAGATACCCTCTCATAAAAATTTGGACACTAAGATTGCCTTGGTGCCTGGTGTTTTGATGGTACTGACTATCATGAGCCTATTATCTGCTGCTGGTCCTTAGACAATTTCAACCCAGTTTCCCATGAATCCCTGAAGGATGAAGGACCTGCATAGTTCTAGCATGCAGAACTTTCAGCTGCCTAAAAAAGCCTGTGATGGGTCACTATGTATGGAAAGGAACAAGTCATTATTATTTTTCTTGGGCCTTGCTGAGTGGTCAGGATCCTGGAAGCCCAATGGTTAGACCCACAAGTGAGTGCCCTTTGGGGGCAGAATTAGTGCCAAAACTTTATTAGTAACCCACTTCACCTCTTGCATTATGCATCCTATAATAACATTTGGTCCTTCTAGCCTATCACCCTTAGGCCATTGAGGACTTCACGGGACACATGAATAGATTTAAAGACAAGCTTTATTTACCAACCTGATCCTCTCACATAAGTAGTGTGAGTCTTCAGGCATAGCCAAGTTTATAAAGAAGATGGTTTTCTAGTTCCCAGCATTCTTAATGTCCCTTAAAAAGACAATTAGTGAATTGTGAATAGTGAAGGTGAAAATATTTTTTTCACTAGTCAGGCTTTGTTGAGAGTCGGAAACTTGATAGCAAAACGCTAGATGCAGTTACCTTACCCTGCCCAGAGAAAGACAGGACATTCCTCCTACCTAGACTATGATTAAAAGTCCAAGGTGAACAGTAGAGCCCCTGGAAAAACTCAGGAATCATTACGCTCTGGGCAGAAAGTATATTTCACTGACCTACAGATAGATATCTCCATAAGGAGAGCTGGTAGGCAAGAAAATACAGAATAGCTGGTGGAATGAAGGTAAGGAAGATATCTCAGGCCTTTTCAAAAAGGGCCAATGACATTCTGAGGGTGAAATGTTGACTTGCACTTGTTTTGGAGCAGATATGCCCTTTGAATTCTCTTGGTTATGGTAACCAGCTTTCTATTCCTTTCTATTCCTAGTTGCTGTCCACCTGATATCACTTTCAACTGGTTTCTGGTTTCACTGTTACATTCTCACTTGTTTATGATCTTGGAAATGCCATAACTTTTGGATTTGGGCGGGACAGGGGAAGGGTTGTAATGGTTTGGGCTATAATAATTTTTTCCCTTTGTTTTAGATTATGCCTTATATATTGTTCCCTTTCACTGTTTTATTTCTTAATATCTAGGATGGAGGTCCAGGTTATTTGTCAGTAGGCATACATAAGGCCTGAAATTCTAATCTCTTAGGCATTATTCATTCTGCCCAAGCCTTGAGTCCTAAGGGCTTAACTGGGCTTCATGTCATTAGTGATTTAGAGAGAATTTATGCCACTTAATCAGGAAGACCTGGAATGAAGATAGATTAAATGCATTAAGGCCCACTTTTTGGTGAATGCTATATAAATCAGTATTGAGAAGAAGACCTAACTCTTTGGAACTGAAAAACTTTTATGCCAATTTGGATTAATATTGTAATTGACTTTGGTGCATCCTTGTAAGGGGAAACCTGAAGAGCTATATCTGTCTATCTTTCTATATATATTTATACACACATGTGTATATCTATGTATATCTATATACACATACACATGTCTAGGTATGTGTATGTATGTATATGTCCATGTATATGTGTGTATATGTATAAATATATTTCTGTATAGATGTCCTTCCTAAGTGTTTGTATTTAGTAAGAGTTTTCTTATTACCTATCTTACTGACTCAGTCTCTTCAGACCTGATCTTGGGACCACTATGTACCTGGTCTAAACAGATGTTCACAGAACATCCTTTTAATAATGTGTTCCAGAGTTAAAATCAGGAGTAAAGGTTGGGTTTATTATCCTATAATTTGAAGAATTCACTTTCTTTCTGTATTTGCAAATGGGAACCACAACTGCCTGTCTCTAGTCCTGTGGCCTCTCTCCTCTTCTGTATGAAATTTTGCAGATAACTAATGATGTTTCTCAAATCTCATCTACATTTAAGTATTCTAAGATGTAGGTTGTCTGGTTCTGGTAACATGAACTATTGAGAACAGCTACCTCAATTTAACTAAATTCAACAAACATTTACTAGTGCTTAATAAATACAGGTCTTTACACTAAGCCCTAGGGATACAATTGAAAAACATTTTTGTCTTGTCTTTGCCTTCAGTGAGCTTATAGTCTACTGGGTGCTACAATATGTGAAGAGATAAGTATAATAAAAGATAGATAAAGACAAAAAGAAAAAAATCCAGATATAATTCTCTACAAAGCTGTTGGAGAGAAATAACACTTTCAATTAGAAGAACCAGAAAAGGTTTCAAGGAAGATTATGGCGCTTGAACTGAATATTGAAAAGAAAGAATTTGACAGGTGGTGATGAAGAAGAAGTGCATTCAGTGAAATAGGGAGGGCAGGGAGAAGAGGGCAAGCCACATGGATGAATGAAGGAGGAAGATATTTTGAGTTCAGGGAATAGACAATAGTTCAGTTTGCTACAATGCAAAGTGTGTGAAGGGGAGTGAAATAAGGCTGAAAGGTAAGATGGAACCAGGCTAAAGAGGTTGATCTTACACTCTCAGTAAAAGGTTATCACTGAAGGTTTTTAAGACAGGGGAGTAACATGGTCAAATTTGTTTTTCACACATTCCTGTTAACTATTTTTGTTTTATACTTCTCATTGTAGAGAGAATTCTCTTTGGAATAGAAAGCCTAAAGCAAATTTTAAATGAAAATCCAACTACTGAAACTGAAGCGTCAGCAGGAGAACTCATGAATAAGGTAATCATTCATCCTACTGCTCTAGTTGAAACCTGTATTTCCAATTGAAAAGTTCGGGAGAGGGGGAGGAAGAGCAGGAATTGTTTCAGTTTGTTTTATAAAACCACATGCATTGCTGGTGTCCCATATATTAATAATAGTTGCTGGGCTTTAAACATCTGAACTATGATTTTATTTCTCTAACTCACTTAATTATGATGAAGATGGTAACAAGATATTTCCCTTAATTTGATTTTAAGAAAAAAGTATTAATTGGAATTAATTAATTGGATAACCACAACAAATTTTTAGTGTCCAAAAAAGGAATTGAGAGGCATGGTGGGTACAAGTAAATTATAGCATATTTCCAGTAATGATCCATGTGCAAGAAGTGATAGGAAGGACATAATTAAGGAAAGTATGATCCAAAAAAGATGTGGGTCATGGTTAGAGCAATAGATGATCTATATATTACAATAATCCCTACAAAATGCAAAAAGACTAAAGAAAAGCCTCTAGCATATTCAGTGGATTATTTGAAACTTTAATGGAAGAACATGGGTAAGAAATCAAATGGAAGAGAATGTATGGATGTAATGGGAATGTAAATTTGAAGATCTTCCCTGCCCCTAGGCTAAAGTGCACCTGGAGCCTGGGGTGAGAGGCTTGTTTTTCAGTAGATACTTCTTGATTGGCCAGTGAGTCAATAAGGTTGTTACATTCTCTGAGCCAGGAGAAGGCTATATAAGCCCTGATGTGTAGCTTTGTTTTGGGGCTCACTTTGAGAAGTGTTCTGTGATTTGATCTGGATTCTGGGAAGCCATTGTCCAGAGCCCCCCAGCTTTGAAAAACCCAGATGTTGAAACCCAGATGTTGATTTGGTATGGATGTAATGGTTGGACAGTTTGGAAAGCTGTCTACTTGATCTGTTTCTTCTTGATAATTCTGCCTGTATACTTTGAAGTTCAGGGTGCTGACCTCTTTCCCCTGAACGAGGTAAATGATACATGTTTGACTGATTAAAGTAAGCTTGTTAACCCATTTTGAGTTGCTTTCCTTTATCAAAGCAGATCCAAGAACCTGTGGTGGCAGCAAACCCTGAGGACGTTTGGGGTGCTTGCTGCTACAATGGATGGGTTCTGTTCTGTACTAATGAAAGGAATACCCATATCAATAAGATCATAGATTTATTAAACTATTAAATAATACCATTATAATTCTTTAAAATATAATTTTAATTGTTCTTATAATATTCTCTTTGACCCAAGCATTAGCAACACATTTTTGGCTTCATTATGACCTATATTTTTAATCAAATTTCTTTTTATCAATTACTATATTGTTGCCTTATGATATATAAAGCAATTAAGAAGTAATATGATTAGTGAGTAGACAACTGATCTTGAATCAGGAATTCAAATCCTGTCTCTGATGAAAACAAGCTGTATGACCTTTGGTAAATCACTTAACCTTGAAGCACTATAGGTGACTTATAGGTTATGGATAAGTTGCTGGTCTGCATCTGTGGAGAGTTCCCTTACCAAAATTTCCATATACTAATAAAATCATAATACAGACCCTACCTAACTCTCAAATTCTGTAAAGCATAACAGGGGAGTGGCCAGTGGAAATCCTGTCCTCAGACCAAGTGCAGCTCTGCCTGCTGCCAAACCACATGAAGCAGCTTAGTGAGCCTGCTCCTGGAAGAGTGATGTGATGATGCTTTCTACTCCAGAAAATACTTGAGTATGACTGTTTTTGATCCTCTAACCAAGTGGTGAAATTCAAATGGCTGCTAAGCCAGACCACTAAGTGCATACAAAGATAGCTGTGGGAGCAACTTGGTCCGTTTTTCCCCTTCCTCGTCTCCATTATGGAGAACTAGATGGTATTGGCTTCTATGTGAGGAAGCGGCCTTGGACATGAAACCATGAACTCATGGTTCTATGGCTCCTGAAAGATGTCCTCTTCTCCCCATCATCCTACTCCTTCAGCCTGAATTAATATGGAGCTATGAGCACATGGTCTTCCTATTAATTATGTCCCTGTGGTGTCTATTATTTCTTGATTTAAGTGGATTTTTATTAGAGATAAAATTGATTAAGCTGTGACCTTGTGAGCTTTAAAAGATCAGGAGATAGGGGCGGCCAGGTGGCTCAGTGAGTAAGAGCACTGGCCCCAGAGTCAGGATAACCTGGGCATCAAATCCGGGCTCAGATACTTAGATACACCCAGAAATAACTGTCCGTGTAACCTTGAGCAAGTTACTTGACCCCAGTTGCTTCAAAAAAAAAAGATCAGGAAATGGCTGCCATTAGACACAAATATAGATGTTTATATATATTATGTGTATGTATTTATATACATACATGTATTATATATAAATGCCATTCTATATACACTTCTATTTATGAGTTCTTTCTATGGATTCAGATAGCATCTTACTTCCTATGTCCCTTTTAGTTAATTTGGGTATTTATAATAGTTGAAATGACTTAGTCACTCACAATTTTTCTTAAGACAATATTGTTATTATATACAACATTCTCTTGGTTCTGCTCATTTCACTCTTCATTATTTCTTGCAAGAAGTAGGTATAGGATGGTTTTACACATATGCATATATACATATACACACACATATACATACATATTTGTGTCTGATGGTAGCTATCTCCTGAGGAGAGGAAAGAAAAAAAGAAGAAAAAAAGAAAGATATGTTTTATTATATATTTAAAAGGAAGAGCAAATTGTACACAATAGATTTATAGTTTCATGTATAATCATCTTTTTTTCTACTCTACTATGTTATGGAAATGCTTATTTTATTAAGTTCAGGAAAAAATAGATTTAATTTAAAAAAAAAAAGGAAAAAAAGGTCAGGAGAGCCATGAGAACTCTGGGAGCTAGAGTCCATGACAGAGTTTGTGTATAACCAAGCCTAGCCCACAGCCTGGAAGAATAACCATGACCCAGCCTAGTAGTGATGATCCCTCATTGATAATCATTAAAGAGGTCATGTTCTGTCCATTGACTATTGCCATATTTGGAAGTTAACTTAGTGGAGCTTTTTAAGCAAATGTTTTAAGTGTAAGACTACTCTCTTCAAAGACCCAGGTGGTATAGGGTCTGTGTTTGGGGAACAGTTTGTACTTCTGTTTATTCATCTTCTTAGTAAGTATCCCTTTTAAAAATAATTGATGTTAATTGGTTAAATGAAATTGGAATGCAAATCATTGTATGGAATCCATGACATAAAGGAGATACTGTAGCTAGTGATTGATATCAGTAAAACACACCATAGTAGGCACTCATGCTCATACTTTTAGAGAAAAAACTTTAAGGATATTCCTAAAATTTTGAGGAAAAAAAATATTTAAGAAGATATGTAGCCAGCCTTGATCAGAAACCCAGCTCAGGGAGAGTAAGAGTTAGAATAACGATTCCCAGAGTTTATAAACACTTTTGCAAAAGTAAGGTTTCTTACTTTCTGCATTCATTTATATCTATATTGTAGGACATAATGTTTTCATGAAAACACCATGCAAGTTTGAATAAAAAGTAGTTTCCCTAATATGTCTGTTAATAGATAAGGAGTTATGTATATGAAATCTATTTTTTCTGCATTCTCTGAATTTTGTTATTGTGTTTCTGATGGTGGTATTTGAAATCTCCTATTATTGTCTTTCTAACCCTTTATGCATTTCCATTAATTTTTCCTTTAGGGCTTTAGTTGGGCGGGGGGGTGACTAGGTGGCACAGTGAGTAGAGCACTGGCCCTGGAGTCAGGAGGACCTGAGTTCAAATGTGACCTCAGACACTTAACACTTACTGGCCATGTGACCTTGGGCAAGTCACTTAACTTCAATGGCCCTGCCCTTCCCCCTCCAAAAAGCAAAAAAAAAAAAAAAGAATCTAGTTGCTATACTTTTTGGTCGGTAATTTAATATTGAGAATGTTTGACTACGGCATGCTTTTAAGCATTAAATTGTTTCTGTATTTCTTTTCATTTTTTCTACTTTGAATTAAGCTTTGTCCAATTCATGATTGCAATCCCCGATTCTCTAATTCCAATGAAGCATAGTAAATATTATTCTAAGTTTTCTTTCTAAATCTATATGTCAGGACTTTCCTGATCCTCCTCCCCTCAATTTGACAGTTGCTACCCCCACCCAAATCACAGTGTATTTATTTTCTATACATCACCTATTTACTGATCTATGAATATGTTATACTTCCCCACTAGAGATCAAAGTCTTTGAGGGAATTCACTTTTGTATTTACATTGCCAGGGTCTAGCAAAGTCGCTGGAACAATGCTACAGAATACAGAGTTTAAAAAAATAAAGTACTGGAGGAAATACTTACAATGAGGAAATAAGGAAAGACCACTTGGCGGCGGGGGGGGGGGGGGAATGTTACTAAATCTAAACTTTAATGAGAGCTAGTTATTCCAAGAGCATGAGTTGGGAGGAAAATCATTCCAAGTATACAAGAACAACTGCCTATACAAATAATTTACTGCAGAGTTAGATGGAATTTCATGTCACTGTCAAAGCAAGGTCAGTTTGGCTAGGATACAAATAGTGCATAAGAAGAAAGAATGTGTCACTAGCTTGGAAAGAAATGCTAGAGCCAGATTGTGAAAGGTTTTAAATGCTGAAAATGTTAGTATTTTATCCTAGAGGCAACTGAGAGCCACTTAAACTTCTTCAAGAATGTGGTGACATTGTCAGTCCCACACTTAAGAAATATAATTTGTCAACTCAGTGTAGGATATATTGAAGAGGAAAGAGACTAGCAGCAGGGAAGCCAATTAGGAGGCTACTGCAATAGTCCTTGGGAAAGGTGATAAAGGAAATGCATTATGGCAAGAGGAAGCCCTTCAAGAAACACACTTGAAACATGAAGATTCATAGAGAGTTAAAAAGAGGGCTGGAGCAAAATCTATTATGCTTTAAGAAAACTCAAAAAAGCAAGGGTAACAAACATGATTTCAGACGAGGCAACACCCTCCCCCTCAAAAAAAAGACATTTAAGCAGGGAAATAACATTATGTTTAAAGGCACCTTAGATAACAAAGCAATATCAATACATATATGTTATAAATTATATATTATATGTATGCAAATATGTACACATATGCATACATTTTCCCTGAATGGTACAATATATAAATGCTTAAAAGAAAAATTAATTGAATGTCAGGAGAAATAGAATAAACTATAATAGTTTGAGACCTCAAGATACTCCTTCAGACCAAGACCATATAGCAAAAAGACAAATAAAAAAGAAGTTAAGACCCTGAGTACAACTATAGAAAAGTTAGAGACAATAGATTTTGGCAATTACTAAGCAAAAAGAAAAAGGAATTTATATATTTCACAACTGTACATGGCACCTTTATAAAAACTCATTCTGTATATGGGCATAAAGACCTCTCTGACCCCAATGCAATAAAAGTTATATTCAATAAAGGACCTTTAAAAATAGATTTAAAATTAAATGGACATTTTAAATTAAATTAAATTTAAAATTAAATTCTAAGGAACTGATGGGTCAAAGATATATCATAGAAATGACAGGAAATCTGACCAAAGAAAATTACAAAAATGAATAAAATGCCAAAACTTTTATGATGATCTAAATCAGTCCTTAAAGAAATATTTTATATCTCTAAATTCATTCATCAACAGAATGGAAAAAGAACAGATCAATGAATTGGGTATGCAACTAAAAAAAGCTGGAAAAGAAAAAAAATCCAAACAATAAACCCCAACTAGAGACCAAAGTAGAAATTCTGAAAATCAAAGAAAAGATTAGCAAAGTTTTAAATTTTATTTTGTTATATAGCATGTCTTCACAATGCAATCATGTGAAAATACAGATGGCGTCTCCTTCAAATCCTATACACAATGCATTTTTTTTTCAATAAATACTCCTTCTTCATCTTAAATAAAGTAGTATCCAGCAATGAAATACTTGGGTTTTTTTTAGTAGTGAGATGAAGCAATGTATTTTCACCAATTAACTTTGGCACTGTCATCATGGCACTGTCTAAGTTTTCATTTAAAGCAACACCACTGGTAAGGAATAAATTCTACTGAAGGAAACATGCTGCACAACAGATATTCTTCCTTTGTGTTATTAAAAAATTAATCTGTCCTTTTCACCATTCCCGCCCCTACCCTGCACTGAGCAATTAAAAAAAATTAGTTCAATACAGCTACATAATCAGGTAAAATCCCTGCAGGGCCATATCCAAAAATGCATGGGGGAGGCACGGAGTCAAGATGGCTTGTAGCTCAAGGGTAGAGACAGGACTTCCTCAGGGCTCCCGCTCTCCCACCTCCTCCAATTCATCTAAAAAATTACTCTAAACAAACTTGGGGGGAGGGGGTTAGAGTCAAGATGGCAGAGTAGAAACAAACTTTGGAGCTACAGAACCCACAAAATGACACAGAGAAGCTAACCTCCCTCTGAAAACAGTCCAGCAAGCTGGCAGGAAGGGGCCAGTGCAGCACTCTGGGAGCTGAGCCCAGCCCCACATGCGACCAAGGTTTTAGCTTCAGGGAAGCCACAACCATCCACCCGCTGGAGGGACTTCAGATCACCAGTGGCTGTGGCGGTTTCCAGAATTATCAAGTCATAGATGCCAAGGACAAAGTGAGAGGTCAGTGCAGTGTGGACTTTGGGACCTGGGAGTTTGGGAGTGTGGGCTAGCCTTTGCCTCCCGGGCAAGAAGCAGCTGGGGCATGATGGCTGTGCAGCTGCCACCACATAGCTACTTCAGAGCTCCTGGCCTGCAAATTGTAGGAGTACCAAGTGTCCAGTCTGAGGGGTAATTGCTCTTGTTTTAACCTGCTTGGATCTGCATTTCTGTCTAGGGTGGAGGTCCTGGGGTGCATTAACCAGTTTGCCAGAGCATGTGGAGGCTTCAGAGAGGGCAGTCAACTAATAGGTCCAGCAGCTGAGAAAACCCCAGCAATTGGGACAAAGCTGCCCACTCTGGTAGCAGAGTTCTACTTTGGTAAAAAGCTCAAAAGTCAAGTAATTGAGTGGCAACATGAGCAAGTGAGGGAAGCAAGGCAAGCACAGCGGTCTGACTCTGGATTCCTTTTTTGGGGACAAAAAGGATTGGGACATGGAACAGGAGGAAGACAACAAAGTCAGAACTCCTGCACCAAAAGCTTCCATCAAAATAATAAGCTGCTTACAGGCCATAGAGGAACTT
This sequence comes from Petaurus breviceps papuanus, assembly GCF_028583685.1. Classification (NCBI taxonomy): domain Eukaryota; kingdom Metazoa; phylum Chordata; class Mammalia; order Diprotodontia; family Petauridae; genus Petaurus; species Petaurus breviceps. The sequence continues at coordinate 29,020,827 of NW_027185799.1, forward strand.
AAGAAGGATTTTGAAGACCAAATAAGAGTAGTGGAGGAAAAATTGGGAAGAGAAATGAGAATGATACAAGAAAATCATGAAGAGAGTCAAAAACCTGACTGAAGAAAATAACACCTTAAAAAATAGACTAACTCAAATGGCAAAAGAGGCTCAAAAAGCGAATGAGGAGAATGCCTTAAAAAGCCAAATTTTCCAGATGGAAAAAGAATCTCAAAAGTTCACTGAAGTGAATCATTCCTTCAGAATTAGAGCAAATGGAAGCTAGTGACTTTATGAGAAATCAAGATACTATTAACAGATCCAAACAAATGAAAAAATAGAAGGCACTGTAAAATATCTCTTTGGAAAAACCACTGATCTGGAAAATAGATCCAGGAGAGATAATTTTAAAAGTACAGAACTACCTGAAAGCCATGAAAGAACCTAGAAATCAACCTTCAAGGAATTATCAAGGAAAATTGCCCTAATGTCTTAGAATCAGATGGCAAAATAGAAGTTGAAAGAATCCACCAATCACCGCCTAAAAAGATCCCAAAAAGAAAACTCCTAGGAATATCATAGCCAGGTTCCAGAGCCCCCAGATCAAGGAGAAAATATTACAAGCAGCCAGGAAGAAACAATTTGAATATTGTGGAAACACAATCAGGATAACACAGGATCTGGCAGCTTCTACACTGAGGGATTGAAAGGCTTGGAATATGATATTCCAGAGGTCATAGGAGCTGGAATTAAAACCAAGAATCACCTGCCCAGCACAACTGAGTATTATGTTTCAGGGGGAAAAATGGTCATTAAATGTAATAGAGGACTTCCAGGCATTCTTGACCAAAAACACAGAGTTGAATAGAAAATTTGACATTCAGATACAAGAAGTAAGAGAAGCATGAGAAGGTAATCAGGGAAAAGAAATCATAAGGAACTTATCAAAGTTGAATTACTTATATTCCTACATGGAAAAATGATAATTGTAAATTATGAAATTTTCTCATTATGAGAATAGTTGAAGGGAATAAAAATGTATATATATATATATATATATATATATATGTATATATGTATGTATCTATTTATACATACATATATATGTCTATACAGGAGGGTATGTGTGTATATGAATACATATGTGAGTATGTGTATATATGTGTACTGGTATACAAAGACAGAGAGCACAGGTCCAATTGAATAGGAAGGGATGATACTTAAAAGGTGAAATTAAGAGATGAGAGAGGAATATAATGAGAAGAGATGGTGTATCAGCAATGCCATATTCACAATGCCTATAGAGATTACAAATATGCTGATATAATTATCCATCACAAAATACATCAGGTTTGCCATATGGGGAAATAAACTAGAATATTTATTAAGATACCAAAAGACTGAGTCCCAAAACCAGAAAATGAAAGCCATCAGACTAGTTATGACATTGGCACAGGTAGATAAAGTAGAAAGCACCCTCATTCTCAAGCCTTTAAAACAGAACAGGCTACTTCAGGCAAAGGTCC
>NW_027185799.1:29022341-29137997 GCF_028583685.1 Petaurus breviceps papuanus
TCAGTCTCCACCAAAGCCCAATATGCAGCTAACAACTGCTTTTCAAAGGATCCTGGAGGGGTGGAATGTGATAGTAATGGCAATTAAAGATTCCCCTGTATTGGCTTGGTTTTCAAATTGATTGTGTTAAAACCCAGAGTTTGTTAATCCCACCTGTGGGATGGGCTTGTTGATGTGAAAAGAAAGTCCTGAACTGGGAGGAGCTGGTGAGGTAGATTTGGAGAGACACTAGAGAGAGGCGGAAGATTTTTTTTTTGGAAGCAGCACCTCGTGGAGAGAGAGAGACTAAGAGAATTGCTGGTGGCCGCTTTGAATTGCCCTGGACTTTTGAGACCTGCCCCCTGAGCTGCCAAGGACTGAGGAGACATGGCTGTTTTGCTGGTACTTTGTCTGTCTGTTTTGATGTTGTTTTGCCAGATTTGTCCACTGGTGAAAGACTGTCCTGTTGAAGAAGTCCTGGAACCTGGCATTTGGTTAAGAAGCCCTGAGACTGTCCTGCAGACAGAGAGTGAATACTGTCCACTGGTGAGGGACAGTACTGTTGTTGCAGGGGTCTGGAGACTGTCCTGCAGACAGAGTGAATACTGTCCACTGGTGAAGGGCAGTGCTGTTGTTGCAGGGGTCTGGGAACCTTTCTGTTGGTTCGGAAGCCCTGAAGAAGGATTTTCTTGTTGGATGTTTACAGAAATCCTGGGAGAGGGCTTTGCTAATATGTTCAGGGGTTCTAGGACTGTTCTACAGACAGAGGATAAATTCATGAAGGGACTGGCAATGTATCTTATGGCCTTGCTAAGCCTTGTCTCCCCAGGAACTAAGATTGCTGAGAACTTGCCTTGTGTCAAGATGAAGAAAAGACCTCCATTTGGGTATTAAGTGCTGTGTTTACACTTGATGTAACTCTGGGGTAGATTCAATTGTGATCCAGGGGTGGGGAACTTTTGACCTTATTGTGCTCTGTGATTGACAAATGAAGGTACTTTACTTATGTTTGGAAACTAATCTCCATTTGAGAAGAGGGACTTTGTGGTGGACTTAATTAAGGTATAGCCTAGGGGTGGAGTAGTATTTAGAACAGAGACTTTGTAATTGATTGAATGATTGGAAGGTCCTGGGGTGGGGTAGTACTTGGAGATTATTTAATCACACTTAGTAAATGCTGTATTTTGAATGATGTCATGTTTTGATCTTCTCTGTTCTGGGTTTGTTACTGAATAAAATAGAGAGCACCTATGCTGGTATTTTGAACCTGGGAAGTTGCCTTCTTTTGGCATTACATTACAGGGAGGCAATATTCAGTGGGATCGCTGTTTTGTGGTGGTGGGTAGGGGGAAAATGGGGAGAAAATTTGTAACTCAAAATCTTGTGGAAATGAATGATGTAAACTAAAAAATAATTTTAAAAAAGAAATTGAAAAAAATGCATGTCTCCTATACACCTGATGTTCACTACCTCTCCATCATGAGGTGATAATCAGAATTTTAAAGTCTTTCAAAGCTGTTTTTCAACATTATATAAATTGTTCTATTTCTTATCACTTCACTCTGGATCAGTTCAGAGGTCTTCTCATTTACTCTGAAACTGTCCATTTCATCATTTCCTTGATATATAGAACTATTAATTGTTTAGCCATTACACAATATAAGGATATTACATTAGTTTCCAATTTTTGGCTACCACAAAAAGATTTGACTTGAATATTTTATACATATATGTCATTTTCCTCTTTCTTTGAACTCTTTGGGGGTAGATTAATAAAACTGAAAGCAAAAAAATTGTTGAATTGAAAAAATAGTTTTTAAAAGCAGCTTTTAGCAAAATGAAGTTGGCAACTTTGACTTTAAGAAGAAGAAAAGTATGGGGTGACTATGTGCTGCAATGAATAGAGCACTGGCCCTGGAGGCAGGAGGACCTAAGTTCAAATCTGACCTCAGATACTTAACACAAAAACTAGGTGTGTGACCTTGGGCAAGTCACTTAACCCCAACTGCCCTACCTTCCCCCTCCAAAAAACAAGAAAAAGAAGAAAAATAAATGTCTTATCAAAATATGAAAAAGGAAAATTCATAAAAATGGAATGTAATAAAACAAAGTATCAGAAACTATTTTGCCCAATTATATGCCAACTATGATAATGTAGTTCAAATGCATAAATATTTACAAAAATATAAAGTATCCAGAAAAAATGAAAAACAGATTTTTTAAAAATATACCCTATTATCAGAAGAAAAAAAATTGAACAAGTCAGTAATGTTTTCAAAAGGAAAAAAAGCTAGGACCTGATGGATTTACAAATAAATTCTATCAAGTATTTAAAATATAATTAATTGAATTATATAATTATAAGATTACTTTGAAATATAAATTATATAAATATTTTGAAAAAATACAAATAGAAGGAATTCTTCCAAACTTTTTCTATGAGAGAAATATGCTTTTGATATTTAAACCAAGTAAAGGAAACTATAGATCAATATAATGAACAATAACATGAAAATATTAACTATTAGCAAAAAGGCTACAGTGACATTTCAAGAAGACTATGACACTATGACCATTTTGGATTTATACCAGGAATACAGAGTTGGTTCAACTATAAACATAATAGGCCACATTAAAAACAAAAAATAATTTTAAAATATAGTTCTATAAACAAATACTGAAAAAGCTTTTGGCAAAAATCTAACAGCCAAATCTATTTTTTGGAGGCAATCCCGGTTAAATGACTTGCTCAGGATCACACAGCTTCTAAGTGTCAAGAGTCTGAGGCCAAATTCGAACTCAGGACCTCCTGACTCCAGGGCCAGTGCTCTATTCACTGTGCCACCTAGCTGCCCTGTCAAATCTATTTTTTTTTAAGCATAAGAATAAAGCACTGGAATAAATAAGAAGCATAGGGGTAAAAGGCCTTTAATATAGCAAGTAGTATTTTTCAAAAACCAAGAGCCACCATTATGTGTACAGGTTAGAGGAAAGAGGTATTTCCAATAAGATCAGGAGTAAAGAAGGGATATCCATGTATCACCAATACTATTTAACATAGCAATAGAAATACTAACTATAGCAATAAAACAAGAAAAAAAATCAGATGCATAGGCGTAATTAAAGAGGAAACAAAAACTATGGCTTTTTTCCCACATTATCTGATTGTCTATGGAGAGACCCCCAAAGAATCTACTAAAATTAAGTAATGTAGCTTAGATTCTAGACAGTCAAATAACTAGCTTGGAACTATTAACCAAAAAAACTGGACTGTGACTTAGAAAAAAAAAGTCTTTTGATACAGCTATATCATTACTAGGACTATACTACAGGATTATTAAAAAAAAAAAAAAAAAGGAAAAGGGCCTATGTTGTAAAAACATATTTAGAACAGCTCTTTTTTTTTTAATAGCAAAGAATTAGAAATTCAGGGCTTGCCCATCCATTGGGGGATGGTTAAATAATTTATGGCATGTGAATATATATAATTGGGCTGAAAGAAAGAAGAAAAAGTACTCTTTCAGAACAATCTGAGAACACTTGTATGAAATGATTTCAGAGTGAAGTAAATAATCAGAATTACACTTTATGCAATAATAAAGAAAAACAACTTTGAAAGGCTAAGAACTCTGATCAATGTAATGAACAACCAGGACTTCAGCAAACTGATAATGAATCATGCTACCCATCTCCTGAGATGTGAAAGACTGAAGATGTAGAATAAAACAAACCTTTTCAGACACAAATCAAAGTGGGAATTTGTTTTGCTTGATTATACATATTTGTTAAAAGACTTTGGGTTGATTTTTTTTCTTTTTTCCCCTAATTTGGAGGATGGAAAAGAGGGTTAAGGATAGGGTAGCTCCCAAAAAAGAAGCTCTTTGAAGTTTGTTTTTTTAATGCACATAAAAGTACGGAAATACAGAAACTATAAAAAACTAACAGGAGAACTTTGAAATTCGCATGCTGAATTTCCAAGGTCCCTCTTTCAGGGCAGAGATAGATGGATGGATGGATGGATGGATGGATGGATGGATGGATGGACAAAAATATAATTTCCCCCAGTTACATGTTAAAAACAATTTTTAAACATTAAAAAAAAAATCTTGAGTTCCAAATTCTATCCTTTAGCCCTCCCTGAGACAGAAAGCAAGCAGATATAGTTTGTACATGTGTAATCATGTTAAACATTTCCATATTAGTCATTTTGTACAAGAAGACTTGAATAAAAGAAAAAAAGAAAGTTTAAAACAGCATGCTTCTGTCTGTATTCTAATATTATCAGTTCTTTCTCTGGAGGCTGATAGTATGTTTCATCATTAATTCTTTGAGGTGGTCAGGACAGATAAAATGTTGTACATAATATTTTCAATATCGTATGCAATCCGCTTTTTTATGTTCTTTTATTTGCCAATGTTCGTGCTCGCCGTTCTCCGTCAAGTTCAGAAAACCAAAAGATAAAAAAGAAATTAATTAGAAATAAAAGAGGTGGCTCATAAGCTTAGTTTAAAAATATCATCTTCAAAAATTAGAGGGTCATCCTCAACCAAACTGAGGGCACACTCAGTAAGCGCCGGCCTTCACACCTCCAAAACGCTCTCCCATTAGCTGGCTGTGTTGCTTTAGGCCAGTCAACTGCCGAGTCCACGGCGGTTCCAATTCTTTGTAAAAACGATGAGTCTCTGGTCCTGGGAAAGTAAGGGGGCCGGCCCCTTCCGTCCCACTCTCCCAAGTCCAGCGACCCACCAGGAGGTACTAATTAGAGGTTCCGTGACAGGCAACTCCTTAGGTCCATTTCCTCAGGATTTGGATAGTTTATTAAGCACTTTGTGCAAAGTACTGGGCTCAACGCTGCAGATACAACCACAGAAGCAAAACAGAAAGCCCTGAACAAACGAGTGAAAATCCTAAACCCCAGAATTACGGTAAAAAGTATGGGGAAAAAGCTGAGGGGAAAAAACGTCCCCGCAAGCTGTCCCCGCCTCCCCAATTTCAAACTACGGGTTCGTTTAAGGCCAAACTTCTTCCACAACGCCTCCAAGTGACGTTTACACAGAAGAGGCCAATTAGGAATCCTCGTCCTTCTCCTCCTCCCGCCCTCCCAGCCTTTCCCTTTCAACCGGAAAACGGAAGCCAGAAAACAGCATCCAGTGGCCCGAGGCTGAGAAGAGGGGAAACTGCCTTGCTGACGGTTCGGTGGTAGTGGCACGTGCACGGTTAGTGCGGTGTTCAAGTGGGTCTCGGGGGTTCTGGCTGGAAGTTCGTGGGCGCGAGCCCGGCGGTTGTGAGGCTTTGTCTCCGTGGGCTCCGCTAGGGAATGGGGGACCTTCCTGGTGCTCCAGGGGAGGGCGGTTAGTCGCTGGTCCTGGGGTCTGATCCGCAGCCCTCTGGGGAAGCTGCAGGCTCCACAGGGCGCCGGCAACCGCGGACGACTGTCCACCTCGAAGGACAGTTGTTTTTGTTTTCGCTTCCTGCCCGGACCGGGAAAATCAGAAACACCGTTTCGTGAAGCCTAGCATCTCTTAAGTAAGCACCTCTGTTGTGCTTTCTTTCTCAAACCCAACCTCCCCTTGCCTGGGGGAGCGGGGGCAGTTTCCACGAGAGCTAAGGAGCGAGTGTCACGGGAAGGGGTGAAGGGCTCTGGATTTGGAGACTGAGGCCCCAGGCCCGCCACTTAAATCTTGTGTGGTCTCGAGAAAGTTACTCCCTCCCTCCGCCTGTCAGGTTCCTCATCTTTTAAATGAGGGGGATGCACTCGGTGACTTACAAAGAAACTTCCCTTTCTAAGCTTATGAATCTTTGATCTTGGATCTTAGTTATCCATACCCTACTGTAACAGCATTCTATGAAGTATGATCCGAGGACCTCTGTAGGGCCCCTAGGACCAAAACTCTTCACAATAATATTAAGACTATCTTTATAACTTACATATATCCAATTGTATGAAAAGGAGACCATCCTTTAAGAAGAAGAAAACAAGCCTCCCATTACCCTAACATCCATTCTTTTAATAGCTCTTCATTCTACTAGAGAGTTTAAACTTGCTATTTCACTCTTCTTCACTATCCATTCATTATTCAACTTCTAGTAAACTGGTTTCTAACCCACCACTATTGAAATTGATTTCTCAAAGCAGTTTGGTTTTGTCTTAGTTTTTGTGTTCCATCTTGCTGCATGCAGTCTTTGAATACCACTTGGTACCTTCTTCTGGAACACTCTCTCTGGACCTCAGTAATAATCTGTGAGACTGCTTTTTGATATCTCTTACCAATTCATCTTCCCTCTATTTTCCAAGGTCCTTTCTTTGACTTTCCTATTTATCTATGTTCTCTCTTGCTAAATTTATCTGCTCCCATGCGTTCAGTTGTCACCTCTACCCAACTGACTCAAAAAATCTCTATCCAGTCATAATCTCTACAGTCCTGTAGCTCTGTTAGATATCTCAGTCTGCTTATCCCCCTTATTCCTCAAACTTAACATGTCCATATACTCTTCTTCTTTCTTAAACCTGACCTTCCTCCCCAATTCTCAATTTCTTTTAATAACATCTTCTCCTTCCTAGTCATCCAGACTAGAAAACTCAGGATCATCTCTTCACTATTCCCGTCTCCCCACCCTCATCTCAATAGCCAACTATTTGCTAAATCCTCTTAATCCTACCTTCAGTACAGTGTGCTGTACATACAGAGAATTCTGGATTTTTGAGTCAGAATACCTGTGTTTGAATCTCACCTCTGGTATTTGCTACCAGAGTAACCTTAAGCAAGTCACTTTATTTCTTTTGGGGCAGTGGTTTCTTCATCTGTCAAATGAAGGAGTTAGACAGTGACCTCTAAGCTTTAAATCTGTGATCTAGCTCCTTTTCACTTAAACTAACACTAGAATAGTTTACGCCCATATAATTTTGGAACTGGACTGTTATAGTAGTCTCCTAATGGGTCTCTGCATCCCTAGTCTTTCCCAATCCAGTCCTTAACACATCCACCAGAAATCTTTCTGATAAGTAATTTTTTGCCATTCCCTTATTCAAAAATTCAGTGATTCCCTATTGCCTATAAGATAAAATACAGCTCCTTAGCCTTCATATCTTCTTGCTACCTGTCCAGCTTCATTTCATATTAGTCTGTTTTATTTACTCTGTATTCTAGCCAAAGTTGCATACTCACTGTCCTCCAAACTTGACCTGCTACCTCTTACCTTACATTGACACAGATCATCCTCTGTTCCTAGAAAGCACTCATTCATCTCTACCTTTGGGGATCCTTCTTTTTCTTTTCTCACATTAGGTACCATCTCTTCAATGGAGCTTTTTCTGATTCTCCAAGGTAAAATATTTAGATTCTATTAAAGAACAGGACCTAGCTCTCTTCTTTGCCCCCATGACTTTTGCTTTCTATTTTACTTAGCTGTATGTGTATCTTATCCTCTCTAATATGTAGGCTCAGGGAAGAAATTTGATCTTAGCACACAATGCCTTGTAAAGTGTCACAGGATAGGTAACTGATAGTTTTTTGTATGTATACATATCTACACCATGAAATCTCTTACCTTTGATCGGACTCATAGTATCTTGTGCTTCACTTATTACCAGTTCACATTAAAACTTGTATTAATAGTGATTTTCTACATGCCAAATTTCTTCTAGGCTTTAAGTTTCAAACTTTGTTTTATTTATTTCTTTTATAGTGCTTGGTTTAGTTGAAAGAAGTTGTTAACCCAAATAATTTCATTTTGAAAGTCACTGAAAACTGTTTTGCTGGTTACATGTACTTCTTGGATACTTTGTATCCATTGTCTTATTGATGTAAATAATCCATTCACTGTTGGATCTCACAACCCATCCATCCCTAAGTATAACAAGATATTTGAGATAAGCCCTGTGTTTTTCAGGGATGTCCTTTTTTAGTAGGTCTCCTTTTCATATAATTGGACATATATATGTTATAAAGGTAGTCTTAATGTTGTTAGGAATTTAGGATGGAAACAAAACAAAACAAATGCTGCTCAATTCTCATAAAACATAAGTAATTTTAATTTCAGCCTGTGTTACAATGACTGATGACTGAAATGTTTCCATGTAGTTACCAGAATGTTCATATTGTCATAGTATATAATATTATGTTTTGTTAATTTTACTTTTTGTATCTTTGAGGAGAACTATTTAATATGTCTGATTCATATAGGTGGGTGCTTTCCCTCTTGAGTGCCTAATTTGATGCTTACAACCTGATTAAATTAGTCCTTTGGTTTATTTTACAGAATTGCCACTATGGAAGTCAAAGGTAAAAAAAATTTCACAGGAAAAGGTGGAAAGATATCACAAGGGAAAAAAAGATTTAAAAAGGACAATGGTAAGAAAAATTGTGTGAAAATGTGCTCCATAAAGTTCCTTTAGCTTTTAGGATACTTTGGAGGGAAGTAGTATAGCATATGTAGTATACTAGACTCTGCATCATTTGGTAAAAAGCAGGTTGTAAATCTATGTATAATACTAGAATGTCATTTGATGTAACCAGCTGCATTCACATTCAAACCTAGGGATTTGTGTATTACTAAAAATAAATCAGTAGTAGTGTATATGTTACCAACTGTCATCTCTTGAAGAAAGACCTCTAATTGGAATCACAAGTTCTCTATTTTGGTGGGGGGAATGTTATTGTTACCTTTTTACTGAAAGTAATTTACCAAAACATTTTCATTTTGTTTAAATAGTAAACAGAATGTTTTTAGGTTTTGGCTCATTCCCAAATATTGCTATTGTTCATAATTCCTCAAATTCAGTGTTAAAAAAAGAAAGAAAAATCTCAATAACTATAATTGACTCACTAGGTTTTCTTCATAAGCCATATTTCTTGCAGGATTCTGTGATCAGATCTATAATTTTCATTTTCTTTGCAAATGTATTTAATTTTCATGATATGCAGACTTAAATGTATATATTATGGATAGTTAGAAACATGAGCTACCTCAAAATCTATGCCAAGTTAATGTTACCTAATAGTTAACCTCACAGAATTTGAGTGATCTTGGAGATATTATAGTATTTAATTTTCCATATCAGTTTTGTTCTACCAATTGAATGAATATTGAATTTTAAGTTCATCTCTGTAACAGGAGAGAATTAAAGTCTAGACAAGACACAGAATATGGTATTTCTCATCTTCATTATTAATTTATAAATGAGAAAGTATTTGTTCTCACAAAGAAGTATTCTTTGTAGTCATTTGGGGAAGGGGCATAGTTCTAAGAACTCTCTTCCATTCTAACTATTATGTATTGATAAATGTAGATTCTAAATCTCCAAAGAAGTTTCTGAGTAAAGGTGATGAAGGAAGAGGACCTAAATTCAGCTCCAAGAAGTTTGAGAAAAGTAACACAAAGCCTGGAAAAACAGGCCTGAAACAATTCAAGAATAAGCAGCAAGGAGACATGTTGCCGAAGAAAACTGGCACAAAACAGTTCAAGAATAAACAGGAAGGGGATATATTGCCCAAGAAGACTGGCCTGAAACAGTTTAAGAATAAACAGGAGGGGAGCATGTTGCCTAAGAAAAGTGGCACAAAACAGTTGAAAAGCAAACAAGAGGGGGACATGTTACCCAAGAAAAGTGGTGCAAAACAATTCAAGAATAAACAAGGAAACAAGTTGCAGGCGAAAAGAAAGTTCCAACCTGAGGGCAGAGGTGAAGGTAAATACTATGGGGGAAAACTTGCCCTTCCAGATGGTGCAGTGGAGAGTGCTAGACCTGGAGACCAGGAATATTCTGAGTTCAGATACATCCTCAGACACCTAACTAGTTGGATGAGTCACTTGCTCTATCAGCCTCAGTTCCTCATCTAAAAAACAGATATAGTATTATCACCTATCTCCCAGGCTTTCTGTAAGGATAAATTGAGGCAATGTTTCTTTGTAAAGTACTTTGCAAACCTTTAAAGTCTTCTACGAATGCTAGCCATTATTGTTAAGCTCTAGTATAGCTACTATGTATTAGTCAACAAGCATTTATTAATTGCCAACTGTGCCAGGTACTGTTCTAAGCCCAGAATGCAAAATACACGGAGTATAGCTAGTAATGGAAGTGATTGGAGTGGGGTGGAGGGGAAAAATGGGGCCCTTGTAAAATTTGTAATCACCCTCTGGGTCTTCTAGTTCCCCACTATAACAATAGCCAGTAGAATGTGTATTCCTTGAGGCCTAGGCTGGTTGCTTTTTTTATTTTCCCAGTGCTTTCATGTAGTCAGCATTTCATTAATATTCCATTGAATCAGGTAGAAATAACTTGAATTTAGTACTTTGAAAGGGTACTTCACCTACTTTATTTCATTTAAGTCTCAAAGCAACCCTGTGGGATAGGTTCTGTAGGTCTTATATTTAAGATTAGGGACTTAAGACTGGAGAGTCTTACAAACCTGAGACCCAGCTCAGAGAGATTTTGTTTAAGATCACACAGGTGGTAGTAAGTGGTAGAGCCAGGATTTGAACTCCACTCATCTCATGCCAGTTACACCACATGTGGTCTCTTGTTCCAACATATCAGTATACGGAGTATGAATCACTTTAAGGAGATTATATGATTTAACCTTTACAATAGCCCCTGACATAGGTAGTGCAGGTATTACCTTCATTTTACAGATAAGGAAACTGAGGCTTCACAGAGAGAAGTTGTGACTTGTCCGGAATCACCAACTAATAAGTAGCAGAGCCCAGTTTTGAACCTAGATCTTTTGGCTCTAAATCTGTTGTTCTTTACACCTTTGTTTCTGTGCCACAGTGAAAAATCCAGGTGTCTGCAGAAGTCCAGATAAGCACCATTAATTAAAGATAAAGGAGGCACATTTCAGCTCAGTAAATGAGAATCAACTTTCTTAAGCAATATATTTGTCTAAAAATGAAATAGGCTTCCTCATAAAGAGGTCCCTGTTGATTGAAGAGTTCAAACAAAACTTTGTTTAAAGAGGTTGTAGCAGGTAGTTCTACATAGGCTGAACTGAATGACCTGGTCACAAAGGGATTTATAGTAGAGCATTAAAATTAAATCTATGCTGGCACACGTGCAAATAACAAAGGAAAATTTGAAGTTACATAGATTTTTAGTTCAACACACATTGTCTGCTGTGTGCAGAACACTATACTAACTGTCTACAGATAGAAAGTTCCGGTAAGGTGCTAGGTCTTCCATTCAGGAATATTTCAGCCTGGTTGTACTCGGGTAACTGGGCTATGATAAATAATTTAGAGGAACTAGACAAATAGGAGAATCATGGAAGTATTGCTCAAGAAAAGATAGTTGGATTAGGCTTTAAGGAGAGGATAAGTATTTCCCAAGAATCAGTGGCAGGGAGAACACTGGACATTCAGCACAGTGTGAGCAAAACCTGGAGGTGGGAAATTGCAGGGGTTTTTGGGGGGAACATAGTAGTGTTCAGGGCTTGAATTAAGACTTAGAGGGAGTGTGGGAGCCAAGTATGCTTGTGCCAGGGTCTTTGAAAGTTCTCCAAAGGATCTTGCATTTTGTTCTGTAGACAGGAGGGTGTGATTATTTTAAACAGAAATATCACATCAGCAAATCTATAAATTAAAAAAAATGATTTGGGGCGGCCAGGTAGCACAGTGAGTAATAGCACCGGCTCTAGTGTTGAGAAGACCTGGAGATCGAATCCCGGGCTCAGACACTTAGCACCCACCCAGAAACACCTGGCCGTGTAACCTTGAACAAGTTACTTAACCCCAATTGCTTAGGGGCGGCCAGGTGGCTCAGCGAGTAAGAGCACTGGCTCCAGTGTCGGGATGACCTGGATCAAATCCGGGCTCAGATACTCAGCACCACACCCAGAAATAACTGGCCATGTAACCTTGAGCAAGTTACTTAACCCCGATTGCTTAAAAAAAAAATGATTTGTCCTAGTGGTGGTATAAGGTAGATTGGAAGAGATAGATAGTATAGTTTATAATAGCTCAGACAGTGTGAATGCTAGTGAACTGCAGTGGGGTAGGAAGAAAAGGAGGAGAAAGAAGGTATTGCAGAGGTGGTATCTTCCCACTTTGTCACTGTTTCCAGTGATTACCAATTTCTGTTGTCAATTATTCTAAGATTATACTATTTATACGTAGGAGAATGAGTGAATGGTGATACCATTTTTGAGATGAACAAAAAAAGAAAGCAATTTATAGTTAGTGTTTCAGTTATTTTATTAATGGGGAAGGGTGGAAGACAATCAGTACATTAGATCTAATAGATTATATTTGCTTTATAATTATCAGAGACAGCAGCTAAGAAACCCAAGTGGGATGACTTGAAAAAGAAAAAGAAAGAACTAAGGCAAAGTAGACAACTCAATGATAAAAGCAACTATGACACTGTTTTCAAGGCAAAGCAAATATGGGAATCCCTAAGAAGGTAATGTTGGTTCGAACCATTCTTGTTTCAGCCTTTTGTAATGGTAGAGGTCTGCTCAGCAAGCTTTGTAAGTATTGAAATTACTTTAAAAATCAAGAACATAGAAGTCTATTATTTGAAAAGCAGTCCACAATCTGTATCAGCAATGCCATATTCACAATGCCTATGGAAATTATAGATATGCTGATGTAATTATCCATCACAAATGTATAGGCTTGCTATATGGAGGAATAAGCTAGATGTATAGCCTTGCTATATATATATAGCAATATATAATATATATATAGCCTGATGTATAGGCTTGCTATATGGGGGAATAAGCTAGAAAATTTATTAAAATACCAAAAGACTGAGTCCCAAAACCAGAAAGTGAAAGCCATCAGAGTAGTTATGAAATTGGCACAGGTAGATAAAGTAGAAAGCACCCACATTCTCAAGCCTTTAAAACAGAACAGGCTACCTCAGGCAAAGGTCCTCCTCTCCCCACTCACAGCAACCACCCAGCATCCAGGAAGCTTGCTCCCAGCAGCTCCGGTCCCTGGCAGTCCTCAGCAGGAGTCCTTAGCAGAAATACTGGCTGACTCAAAAAGGGCTTCGCGCTGCGGCTGCTGCTGCCGCGGTAGCTGCTACTGCTAGCTACCGCAGGAACTCTAGCTTGGCTTCTGCTTCCTCTTGCTCCGCCCCTTCCTGCTACGTCAGCAAGTCCAATGGGGCATGGAAGATCTTTAAATCCCATAACCCTTACACAATCCCAATTAGCAAGTCAGTGCAGAAATTAAGGAATGATTGAACTGCCATCAGAAATGTTCATTAAAATGCATTAAGCATTACAGTGATTTGTCATTCTTCCTGAGACATCTCTGAGAAAAATAACAAAACTTTTGAGTTTGCATTTATAGTGTTTCATATTATAGGCTGGGTTTATTTTTCTCTCTACTTCTGATATTATTTTTGGCTTGTATAATTTAAAATTTTATCTGATACCTCTGAAAAAATAACTTTCTTTGGAGTAGCTGTTTTATCTGTCTTTTTTTAGGCATTTACTGACTTCATTAGATCAGTATGCTGAACTAGGCAAACACATCCTATTGCAATTTCCATTTTGTATTTCAGAAAAATACTTCCTTATTTAGGTTGTGATTTCTTCTTATTTTTCCATTTACAGAAAAAATTGTGACAAAGAAAAAAGAGCAAAGTTGATGAGTGAATTACAGAAATTGATTCAGGGCAAGATTAAGAGTGTAAGTAAAATATAGTCATCAAACTAATTTTAAAAACCAAACTCATTAATACCTCCATGAGATATTATATTAATTAATATTAACCAGTGTGGCAGATAAAATTTTTAATTCTTCAAAACATCACAACTAAACATTTCAGGTGTAATTTGTTAATTGAATTTCATAGTAAGGGAGTTTTATTGGTGTGTTTTGAATATGCCAAGTGTCTATTCCAGTTCTTCCCTTCACTGCTTTACTAGATAGACTATTAAATTTGGGCTGTTATTTGACTTTTTTTTTTTAATCCAGTTCTATGATTTCATTGGTGTTTCAAATCCAAGAAAGTCTAAACTCACTATATTAATACAGATCTATAAAAAAAAAAAGGCCAAAAAAAAAAAAAAGCTCTCATTGGGGCAGCCAGGTAGCACAGCGAGTAAGAGCACCAGCTCCAGTGTTGGGATGACCTGGGGATCGAATCTGGGCTCAGATACCATGTTTCCCCGATAATAAGACCTACCCCGAAAATAAGCCCTCCCCTTACTGTGTAAGATTCCTCTAAAATAAGCCCTATTGAGATTGCTACTGTAGTGAAGGTGATCCCCTGCGCTACACGCTACATTACGGTACCCTCTGTATGCACCGTCCCCCCTCCCCTCGTGAGACGCACGCCGCGCTCCGAGATGCATCCAATCAGAGCTGCAGCAGTGAGCGCGTCATCCTGTTCTTCCCCAGTGATTTGCTTGCTGGCGCCATTGAGAACAGTGCCGCGGAGGAGAGCTGAGGCAGGACAACATAAGCCCTCCCCTGAAAATAAGCCCTCTGGTGTTTTTCTTTCCAAAAAAATTAATAAGACAGTGTCTTATTATCGAGGAAACATGGTAGCACCCACCCAGAAACACCTGGCTGTGTAACCTTGAGCAAGTTACTTAACCCTGATTGCTTTAAAAAAAAATACAGATCTATAACTGTTCTGCAACTTGGTGTTATTATGTTGCCTAAGATACTGAGTGGTTAAATTACACCGACAGGTTCACAGCCTAGTGTGTTTCATAGGTTCCACTTGACCCAGATTTTCTCATTTCTACAAAGACTGGCTTTTGTCCACTAGACCAAACTGTTCCTCATTTGAGTAACTTCTTTTAAATAGATTAAGAGTTCTTAAATAGACTCAGGTGGTTTTTGATGGAGTAACAATTTTTTTAAAAATCTTAGAATTCCATGTAGGTTAGTTTAACATTGAGAATTATCGGCACTTTTAAGTCTCTGATACAGGGTAGTTTTACAGTTGTTACATTCTTCATCTCTTCACTTCCTTTACTGTCATACACAGAGCATACTGGATTTGGAATCAGAGGAACAGAATTCAGATCTCAGCTCTGCTTACTCATGGGACCTTTGGACAAGTCAGTTTCCCTCTCTAGGCCATGGTTTCCTTATCTCTGAAATGAAAGGGTTGGAATGGATAAGTTCTTCCCAGCTCTAAATATGTGATTCTCTATAAGGACTTGTAATAGAACTTAGTATTATGGAGTAATGGATTTTGAGACTTGTTTATGTTATACAAAATGACTTATTATATTTCTATGGTTGAAAAACACTTGGATAAAGCATTCATACCAGTAGTCAGGCTATAGTATAGTCCAGCAGCAGTGGAGGCTTCATAGGAGCAGCCTTTGCCAGGCCCATACACTTTGAAGCAGGAACATTTCAAGCAAGAATTGATTGAGATAAAAAGGAATCTTATTTCTCCTTTACAGTCTACGGTGGATTCCACTGGATGTCTGGAGCTAGGAATATTCAGCAGTTGACATAAAAAGATTCACCAAGTGCTTTATAAATTATGCCTTTATTATTAATTTGTGTTAGATATCAAAGACTAGATAAATCTTAGGGAATCAATTCCAACCTTCAGTAGAGGATCATGGTTTTTAAAAAATGAGCACTGTATGGAACTTAATTGACTAACTCTAGGGTCAAAATTATAAAGGAAGGAAAGTGAAATTATCCGTAGGGATGATGACCTGGAAAGCCTTATGCAGTATGTATTTCTGAACCATAAAGCAAAAACCACTTCTCTAATTAAAAATGAAAACAATACTTTAAAAGAATCAAGTATTCCTTCCCTCTGCAGTTACTGAGAACTTAGAAAAGCAGTCTGGATGCCATTGAAACTCAGGAATAACCTCAGGTGTCCCTTTCCCCAGAGCTAAGCCTTTTCCTCAGACCACCCTGTATCTGATGCTCCAGGATAGACCTGGGCAAAGGGGACAGGGAAGAACTATACAAATGAGGTAAAGCATTCCATAGTGGAAGATCCCAGGGAAAGGAGTATGGAAATATTCTGGAGTATCCTAACTCCCCCTCCAGGATCAGTGTGTCATGGGGTATGAGGGATGTTATGACCAGTGCTGGAGAGCATGGCTAGAGATACACTGTCTTTGCAGAGAAATGAGGCCTCAATTAGATGGGGGTTTGAGAGGAAGAAGTCCAGAGTTAAAAGAAGTTTGTTCATTATGAAATGAAAATTCAAGAGGGTATAATGGAAAGTTGTGTAGGGATGAGAAAATGGTAGTTGAGGGTTGGGGATGATTTGTTCCTATGTGTCCAGGGAAAGAGAAACAGCCATAGAGAAAATTGTTGATGTAACAGTAGTAGTTGGTAGAAAAAAAATAGTGCTCCTCATCTTGAGGGGCCATTGTTTTTCATGAAGGGCCAGGGGTAGATGGCCTGAGTCACTTCCTTCCTGTTCAGGGCAGTGCCTGGATAACTTTCAGATTATTAATCCTGTTATGGCTAATTAAAACAAATCTTTTCCCTGCAGATTGCATTTGCACATGATTCAACCCGTATTATCCAGTGTTACATTCAGTATGGTAATGGGGAACAAAGGAAAGAAGCATTTGAAGAATTAAAAGGTATTTTTTTAATGTTATGTGTTGAAGTTGAAGATTTCTAACTAAATTTCTTTTTCTTATAATAATACAATATTAAAGGTTGGTTAATGGTGGTGCGAAAAGCAGCACTGATGCACAAGAGAAAAAGGGTCACTCAGACATGTGACTGTGTGTTGTTACATGTCCTTTAACCTTTCAGTGTCTCACTAAAAGTATATCTTGTACGTACAGTTCAGTCACAGCTCTGTAGTAGAGGGAGTTTCTTCATCAAGAGAATACCAATGAAATCATAGATCCACACCTTCCCAAAAGATACTGTGTCCTCTGTCTTCTTACCATATTTACAACTTTCTTTGGCTAGAAGAGGTGAAGTGCTGTCAGCTGGATTGCAATTGGTTTCTAATATGTGGGTGGCTGGAGCTGAACAAAGCAGGGTAGAGACTGGAGAATCAGGAATCTAACAAATTTAATTTCTAAGTGAGGGAAATGGCTTGTAAACAAGAACACACGTGCCAGAGCCCCACCCCTAGAGGCGACCTGAGGTAGTGGGGAGATCTCAGTACATGTATCTATGGCTACACAGCGAACTGTAGCCCTGACAAGGGTAACAGCAACAATGTTACAAGTTTAATTCATAGCGGAGCTTCATGACCAGAAACAATTCTGGGATTTTGCTGTGGCTGAGATCACACAGAGGGTGAGCCCAAAGGATTGTTGTTATTCCAGACTCAGGACATAGCTTGCATGCTGGGCCTTACATCTGGAAAACAGAATGTCTCCTAATATTTTGACAGTAATAAATTTATACAAGTCCCCAGGATTGTGACCTAAAGTGTATATGGCATTTTCTTTGTTAAACAAGGATTCAAAGAATTATAATTTACTTTATTTTTCAGATAATTGGGTTGAATTGAGTAAGGCCAAATATTCCAGAAATGTCGTTAAGAAATTTCTCATGTACGGGTAAGTAATTTAGAGGGTTTTTAAAATTTGATTTGGTTTAGTTTTCTAAAAGATGAAAACATGCTAAAGTTAACATCAAATGTGGTGATGGTTCTGGAAGGTGTATCGTATGTCCTGAATGGCTGGTTGAAGGGGGTAAATGGAATGACTAACTTGTAATGTTGTTGCTGCTGTTTAACCTAGTCTTCATGTTTTCCTTCAGAATTCAAATACTTAAAATTGTTTAAGGAATTTTCAGGAGAAAGTTGGACCAGCTGAATTAATGAGGTCAATTAAGTGATTATTATGTACCAGGAACTCTGCTAAGCAATGGGATGGTGATACAAAGGCAAAAACAGTCCCTACCTTTCAGGAGCTTATATCCTAATGGATGCAAGAGCATGCAAACAATTATGTACATATAATAGGTGGAAAGTAATATCAGAGAAGGCTCTGGAAATTCAGGATGCAGGAGAGTAAGAAGGGAGGATTACAGTGGCTGGGAAAGCCTGAGAAGAGACTCTCCCACAGAAAGTGGGCATTGAGCCGTCTTGAAAGAAGCCAGTAAATAGAGGCAAGAAGAAAGAGTAGTGTGTAGTCGATAGCATCCTCCCCTCTCTTGGCCGCCCCCCAATTACAATCTTATACCAGAATTAATTCAAATGATTTTATATGTTTGCTTCTCTTTAATCCTATTATTTAGAGGATTCACCTCTCTTGTCATTTCCCATTTCACTTTTTCTTTCAATTCTCCTTCTATGCAAACTAAAGAATTAGGCAAAACTGAAGTTGTAAATTTGTATCTTGAACTTATCTCGCCCTTTTTCCATTTCTTTTTTTTCTTTATGTGGTACAGAAATAAATCACAAATTGCAGAAATAATAAAAAGTTTTAAAGGCCAAGTGCGGAAGATGTTGCGCCATGCAGAAGCATCGGTAGTGGTGGAATATGCTTACAATGACAAAGCAATTTTGGAACAGCGGAATATGCTGGTAGAAGAGCTCTATGGGAATACATTCCAGCTTTACAAGGTATAGTTTCTTGTGTGTTTTTAGGCTTTTTCCTCCTTGCCTCTTTTTAAGAATTTTTTTTCTTTCTTGTTTGGTCATTTAATAGACTTTGTTGTAACTACTTTTCTAAAAGTTGTTTTGTCTTTCCTCCAGGGAGTTCTTTTTAAATTAAACATTTAATTGCTCAACCTGGAATCTAGTATGTAATACTTCAATTCTGATTTGTACCGTTGATCAGTGATTAAAACTCTCAAAATTACAGTGATTTTATCTTGTGCCAAAAACTTCTTACTGATATGCATTTGAAACTTTATTGTCACAGAGGAATGTCCTTGTACAGATAACATTTGTTCATGTTTTAACAAGGATAAGGAAATTTAGGCCAGAGGTAGGGAACCTGTGGCTTCCGACCCCTGACTCAGGCTCTAGGGTCATTGTATAGGTATTGAACCTGAGAAAGTCTAGAGAAGTGAGTAAGGAAAGTGAGAGAAGAGTCAGTGACAACTCCAAGGAATGCATATTAAAAGTAATTTTATTAGAGGCGATATGGCTTTAGTCCCTAGCCTATTTGGAATTTAGTTTTAGGGTTTAAAGTAATATTTTAGTTTCTTCTCAATAGCCTTTTGTAATGTAATGCCAAAAGAAAGGCAACTTCCCAAGGTTCAGAATACCAGCATAGGCGCTCTCCATTTTATTCAGTGACAGACCAAGAACAGAGAAGATCAAAACATGACATCATTCAAAATACAGCATTTACTAAGTGTGATTAAATAATCTCCAAGTACTACCCCACCCCAGGACCTTCCAATCATTCAATCAATTACAAAGTCTCTGTTCTAAATACTTTTCCACCCCTAGGCTATACCTTAATTAGCCCCTCTTCTCAAATGGAGATTAGTTTCCAAACATAAGGTCAAAAGTTCCCCACCTTTCACACCTTTTTATTTTTTATTTGTGGCTATAGTATCTGACACAAAATTAATTGTAGCAAGCTTTTGTGAACATAACAGCCGCTTTTATATACTCTCTTGCATTTGGTGATAATTTTGTGATTAGTTTCATTTGCTTGGTGTATTATATACACTGAGAGGAAAAAAACATAAATAACTAAGAACCACTGTGAGTGTGTGTGATAGTAATGGCAATTAAAGATTCCCCTGTATTGGCTTGGTTTTCAAATTGATTGTGTTGAAACTCAGAGTTTGTTAATCCCACCTGTGGGATGGGCTTGTTGATGTGAAAAGAAAGTCCTGAACTGGGAGGAGCTGGTGAGGTAGATTTGGAGAGACACTAGAGAGAGGCGGAAGATCTTTTTGGAAGCAGCACCTCGTGGAGAGAGAGAGAGACTAAGAGAATTGCTGGTGGCCGCTTTGAATTGCCCTGGACTTTTGAGACCTGCCCCCTGAGCTGCCAAGGACTGAGGAGACATGGCTGTTTTGCTGGTACTTTGTCTGTCTGTTTTGATGTTGTTTTGCCAGATTTGTCCACTGGTGAAAGACAGTCCTTTTGTTGAAGAAGTCCTGGAACCTGGCTGTTCGCTAAGAAACCCTGAGACTGTCCTGCAGACAGAAAGTGAATACTGTCCACTGGTGAGGGACAGTGCTGTTGTCGCAGGGGTCTGGGAGCCTTTCTGTTGGTTCAGAAGCCCTGAAGAAGGATTTTCTTGTTGTATGTTTACAGAAATCCTGGGAGAGGGCTTTGCTAATGTTTTCAGGGGTTCTAGGACTGTTCTACAGACAGAGGATAAATTCATGAAGGGACTGGCAATGTATCTTGTGGCTTTGCTAAGCCTTGTCTCCCCAGGAACTAAGATTGCTGAGAACTTGCCTCCTGTCAAGATGAAGAAAAGACCTCCATTTGGGTATTAAGTGCTGTGTTTACACTAGATGTAACTGGGGTAGATTCAATTGTGATCCAGGGGTGGGGAACTTTTGACCTTATGTTTGGTAACTAATCTCCATTTGAGAAGAGGGGCTTTGTGGTGGACTTAATTAAGGTATAGCCTAGGGGTGGAGAAGTATTTAGAACAGAGACTTTGTAATTGATTGAATGATTGGAAGGTCCTGGGGTGGGGTAGTACTTGGAGATTATTTAATCACACTTAGTAAATGCTGTATTTTGAATGATGTCATGTTTTGATCTTCTCTGTTCTGGGTTTGTTACTGAATAAAATGGAGAGCACCTATGCTGGTATTCTGAACCTTGGGAAGTTGCCTTTCCTTGGCATTACATTACAGTGTGCACAAATTTTACTTTGTAATGCAGATATTTTTCATTACTCAGAACTTCTGGAACATTTTTTAAACTTGTTACTGATTTCTTTTCAGTCTACAATTCACCCAACTCTGGAAAAAGTGTTAGAGGTACAGCCTGATAAACAAGAGGCTATTATGGATGAAATGAAACAGATTCTTACACCAATGGCTCAAAAGTAAGGAAAATATTTTCGTTTCTTTGAAGAACTAATAGCTGGGTAAAATGTATCCTTTCGGTTGAGGGATAGGAGTGAGCCTTATCTAAGTATTATATTAAAAAAGATTGCTTTGCACTTGATGCTTCTCCTTCCCCATTATCCATTGACTTCTCATAATATAATATAATATATCTATAATCTGGCCTCTGACCCCACTACTTCACAGGATCTTAATTGCCAAATCAATGAGTATTAAGTGCCCACTATCTGGAAAACTTCATGCCATGCCCTGGGGATACAAATAAAACAAATGGAACAATCTCTGCTCACAAGGAATTGACATTTTAACAGGGTAGACAAGAAGTACACATATAAGTAGTACAAAAGGGCCTTTTTTTCAGTCTTTGACCTTGCATTTTGTGCTGCATATAATGTTAAACATTCCTTCCTTGGTACTTTTTCTTCCCACCTTTGGTTTCCATGACACTGGTCTCTCATGGTTCTCTTATTGTTTGACTACTCCTTAGTCTCTTTCACTAATTTATTTCCTAATTTAATTCCTAAGTCCTTCCCTAATTGTCCCCATTTGAAAATAATTTCAAATTTTCTTACAGAATACTCTGGATTTCTTCTTTGTCCTTACCACATACATATTTGTCTAAGACTCATTCTCTCTGTTCCTTGAAAACAGAGAATATATCTTTTTCATCTTTCTAATTCCAGTGCCTTTGCACATTGTAGAATCATAGTTAATATCTGAAAAGTTGAATTGCATTTTTCTTATCTTCCCATGGTATCACATAGTGGGGGAAAAAGGCTGGAATTTAGATTCAGAGACCTAGGTTTAAATCTTAGCTCCAGTACCTACTACCTGTGTGACCTTGGGAAAGTCACTTTATCTCTGCTAACCTCAGTTTTCTCATCTGTAATAATACTTGTATTGCTTACCTCACAGAGCTGAGAAGATTAAAATTGATCCTGTGTCATTTTCTTATTAATACTACTTATAAGTAATTGATTTTGTCCTGTAATTGTTTTTGTAAGTCATGGTTCTTTGTCT
Source organism: Petaurus breviceps papuanus (assembly GCF_028583685.1). Lineage (NCBI taxonomy): Eukaryota > Metazoa > Chordata > Mammalia > Diprotodontia > Petauridae > Petaurus > Petaurus breviceps. The sequence goes on from NW_027185799.1 coordinate 29,044,260, forward strand.
CTGCACTTAGTGCAGAGTTTTTCCAGCCTGTAATAGATTAAGTTTTAAAATCCAACTTTACCTCAAGGAATTTAACTGGCCTTGGAGAATGTGTGTGAACATAAAGGGAGTTTGGGCCTAATATGTTTATGCCACCAAGCTATCCTTTAAGGATATCTGGTTTTCTGTCCAAAAGTCTGGACTGCTACCTCCCACCTGGATTCAAACAAAGAGCACTTCTTAGTCTTGTGAGGGGGGTGGAGGGGGGACAGCAGGAATCATTTCTAGGCCCCATGACCTAATTTTCCAGCCAATCATGTTGTTCACTGCACCTCAACTCTGTAGCCAGTCATGTTGTCCCTAGTTCCATAATGTCATTACCCTGCTCTGTTCTTTGTTCTGTGCTACCTAAAATCCTGTATAAAGAGAACTGTCCCCAGGCTTGGAGTCTTTGGCCATAATGGAGGCAAACCTTGGACCCATTTATTGACAGGAAGCATGTCTCTGTTAATAAATGTTATTTTGCTTAGAGATCTGCCTTTGTTTACCTTTTATTAAAATTTCAATCACAAAAGAATTGTGAGAAATTATTTTAAACTTTAAAGTATGATAGAAATTTGAATGACAATATTTCATTAAAAAGTTTTTGTCAAACCAATTTTCAGTAAATTACAGCTTATTAACAGAATCATAGCATATTAGAGCTAGAAATGTCTTCAGCAGTCATCTAGGCTAGCCATCCATCCACCCACCTCCCAAAAAAGCCTTCTGCTTTCAAGTTCAATGCTCTTTCCACACCAGATCACCCCCTTACCAGGTGCCTTACTAAGGGTCTTTTGTAAATCTAAGTGACTCCACTCAACTTTTGCCTTTCTAAAACAAAACTGTAGCCACTCATAAAAATTGTATTGCTTTCCACCTCTGTGTTATTTTTATCTTTGGGTGTCACCTGGTCCTTAAATATAATTAGCGTATCATTCTGTATTTCCTGTGATTATTTGGAACTTTTGGACCAAGATTATATTTGCCAAAACTTGAGCATAGTGACTTTTTGTTACATACCATATATTTTGGCTTTGACTAAATTTGAGTCTAGTTTCAGTGGTTTGTCTGTGTTTTATTATAGAATATTCTGAGTGTTGACCACCATTTGATCTGATACCTTTAGCCTATCCATTTCAAGACAGAATTTGGGAGTTGCAGTTCCCTTAATTATTCCTTCTGCCATCTCAGTTGTTTCTTCTAGGAATAGTTCTCATTTTTCTAATGATAATGGAAAGACCAATTTGGAACAAGGTTTCAAACTAGATGAGAAAACAGTTTAAATAATTTCTTTAATATTACATTTTTTTTTCCTGAGTTAGATTAGACTGGCATTTAAAACACTAAGAAACTAAACTCTGAATCTCATTTGGAGCTCAGCAAATCAGTAGAGTGGCTATTGCATTTTTGTGACACTTTCATAGGATCATCAATTTAGAAGTGGAAGGAACCTTAAATTTCATCTAGTCAAACCCCTTCATTTTATAGAGCCCTAGACATATTGAATAACTTGCAGGTACTAAGAGAAAAAGAGTCAGGATATGAACTTAGGTCTTCTGACTCCAGGCATAATAAATAAATACTCTTGATGTAGTGGAAAGTGTGCTGAATTTAGAGTAAAATGACCTTAGTTCAGATCCTGGCTTTTCTACATAAGCACAACCTGTGGAAGCAGGTACTAAGGTCACCTGTGTGACATTGAGCAAATCATTTAACAGTTTGATAGCTAATCTTCAACCTTGATTGTGGAAAGATAGTAGTAGGAACTCAAGGAAAAGTAGTAAATCCCACTTTTCTGTATCTTGGAGCCTAGAAGAGTAGGCTAGTTTAATTAGGACCTACCTTAGCTGCCAACTCTGCATTCCTAAAAGTCCAAGCAACATATCAGCCCTTACAAAACAACGTCAGGAACCAAATCAAGAGAACTCCCCTTTTCATTTTTGCTGTTCTAATATTAAAAGAGAACTTTCCCTAATAAGGTGGCAATATAAAGTGCCTCTCTGTAGCTTTTTCATAGATGCAGCTTTTTGATTGATAATATTGCAAGCTTCTAGATAAGAAGGGCAGTATCTGTTATCCTCTTTCATAGCACAATGTGCATATAGATACTAAATGCCATTTAATCACAGTTAAGTATACTTGTAAATAAAATACAACATTGTATTTGACTTTGAAAGCAGGTCCAGTGAGGTCCCTGTCTTTGTAGCAACTAGTTCATATATTCTAATTAAACACTAAAACTTCAATTCCTTGGTTCTAGTTATTCATAATTGAGTTTTAAAGACTAAAAATAGTAGTTATTGCAATATTCCAAACAAGCTATATTAGGCCTTGCTCTGTTGTTTCAATTAGCAGGACAGTTTGCCAGTTTATTTTAAATAAATATTATTTTAAATAAATTCTCAAAGTGATTGGCCCTGACTTTTCTTGTTTTTATTTACAGAGAAACCGTAATTAAACATTCACTGGTACATAAAGTATTCTTGGACTTTTTCACCCATGCACCTCCAAAGCTCAGATCAGTAAGTTTTTCCATTATTTCATTGTCATTTTTAGACTTACCATGTAGAGTTGAATGTTAATAAGATTGATATATTTTTATTATTCCATTTGTTTTTACTTATTTGAAGTAAAGTAATTGGGCAGGGTTAGGGAGGTGGGGAGGAAAGAGAATGAATGTTGCTCAGTATGTTGAAAGAATTAATAGTAAGTCATTAAATGGAATTCTTTTCCCTAGAAGAATGTTTTCATTTTCACCCAGGTGAGTAGTTTATGCATAGGACATAGTGACCTAGAATAGTATTCCCAATAGATTAAAAGGCATCCCAGAAGATAAATAGGCTTTATTTATTGCTTTCATAATTCACTTGACTAAACTACCTCTAGATAAAGAAATTGAAGGAATTTCAGCATTCATGTAGGTTTTTAGTTCTAGAAAAATTACTTTGGGGTCAACAGGGTAAAAAGAACACCAATAGGGAGATATTATTCAATTGAAAAGAGGTGAGGCCTCAAATATTGAGCTAATAACAAATAATGAATTTGCAGAAAAAGGTAAATTCGACAGCAGACATTATTTAGTACTTCCATAACAGTTTTCCATATTGCTTTATTAGAATTTTTTTTCTTCTGGAAACATTTAATTATCAATCGTTATTGCATATTGGGAAGAGAGGTATAGAAACTGGTTATTGACTGTATGGTGCTGATGGGGCTAGAAGGGAAGTTTGTTTAAAAATGTGTTTCACGTAGTCACTTTAACAATGAACTGTGAACCAGGAAAAGAAATACATTTGTTAGGACTTACCAGGGGATAGATTTGGTTCAAAAGGAGAATAGGCACCTTATGCTAGCTTAGAGGAGGAGATCATGACTACCTGGGCTATGTAGTTCCGGAGGTCTTGGAGTCTCTGGAAAACCTAGATACCAATCTAAGGCTATAAGGGATGTGAAGCCAATTCATAAGTTAGCCTTTTACAAATGGCTAACAAATTTACTTCACATGAATACCAATAAAGACAAAGATGATAAAGACACTTGACATCTTGGAAGAACTGGGTGCTACTAGAATCTAGCAGGGTGACAGCCAAGTACAGGAAGGCTGATTGGAAACCTGGGTGAGAAGTCTTTTCAAGGCCAGAGAAAGAACAATTGTCTTTGGAGGAAGAGGCATGGAAGACAAGGCTCCTGTCAGCCCAGAGCTAATGGTCTGGGATAAGAAGAGGAGCTAATCTTCCTAAAGCCAAAAGTCCTAGGAGAAGGCCTGTTTTGGGATTTGGGGATAGAGAAGTAGAAGCACATAGATACAAAGATGAGACTAGACTATGGTTCTGAACAGGATGCAAATAAGGAAGTGGGATGCAAATTTTAGGAGATGGAGATTTAAAAGAAGCAAGGGCCTAGTTCCAGGCTTTTCTTGACTTCTCCTTTGTTATTTTATCTCCTGTGTGATTCCCTCCAATGCTTTAGTAGTAAAACTCTTTTCAAGGAGCAGGATTGGAGAGAACCTGTATTGAGGAATGTCAGGTTCAAACAGGAGAGGTTATGAGCAGAAGCCTGGAATCATAAATAGGTGTTAGCTGGATAAATCCAGGAGACCTGTTATGTCATGATAGTGTAGAAATATGTATATAGGTATGTATAAATAAATGAAAGTTCAGTATTTAATCCTCTGAGCTTTACTTTTATTTTACTTTTCCTCATTATACAATAATCTCTGATTATTGATTCCTTATTTATATGATGATTAGTAATGTGACTAATATTTAACAATCTCTTTTCGTACCCCATATACCTATAAATGAATGTTTTTCCCCTTCAAATTAGTCAACCTTTGGAGCCTGTATATTTATCCCAACAATGCTACCATTACTCTAAGCAGGTTTGGGCCTCTTTAAGCATTCTGGCTATCATTAAATTACATTAGTAAATTTGATAAACTTTCAGGTAATGGTTCCTAATAATAAAAAAACTCTTTCCTTTATAGTTAAACTAAATTCTCATCATCCCTTATCTCATTATTGAATAGTTTTCTTAATATTTAATTTTCAGTTCCCAATTAAAATTTCTTACTGTATCTTGTGGAATCAAAAGTTATGGAATCTTAACTGGTTGAAGAGAATCTTAGATTATGTAATCCAACTATCTTGTTTCACTGATAAAGGAAATTGTTACAAAAAAGGTTACTTTGCTAATATGTGTTCAACTAAGGTAAAAAGTAGCATGTTCTGGAAAACAGTTGTCTTTTTTTTTTTTTAATAGTAAATGGCCATATACTTTAATTACAAATTCAAATAGCATAGAAATGCAAATAAATGTTTAAAGGAATGTGCTTCTATTTGGATGTGTAATCATTTTTTTTAATTTTAAGGGTTTTTTTAAGAATTATTTTAGTTTTTTTCTCAATTATATGTAAAAACAATTAACATTTATTTTTTATAATTTTTAAGTTCCAAATTCCTTCCTCCCCTCTCCCCTCTTTGAAAAGGCAAACACTTTGACATAGATTATAAATGTCATGCAAATTTCCATATTAACCATGTTACAAGAGAAAACAGACAAAAAACAAGAAAGATAAAGTTTAAAAAATATGCTTTGGTCTGCATTCAGACTTCATCAGTTCTTTCTCTAGAAGTGGATGGCGTTTTTCACCATTAAGTTTTTTGGAATTTTCTTTTATCATTTTATTGCTGAGAATAGCTTAAGTCATTTATAGTTGATTATCGTACAATACTGCTTTTACTGTTTATAGTGATCTCATGGATGTCTTCCCAGGTCTTTCTGAAACCGTCCTGCTCATCATTTCTTATAGCACAATAGTATTCCATCATAGTCGTCTACCACAACATGTTTAGCCTATGCCAATTGATGGACATTCCTTCAATTTCCAATTCTTTTCTTCAACAGAAAGAGCTACTATGAGTATTTTTCTGCATATAGGTCTTTTTCTTTTTTCTTTGGTCTCTTTGGGATATAGACCTACTAGTGGTATTGCTGGGTCAAAGGTCACAGTTTTATAGCCCTCTGGGCATAGTTCCAGATTGCCCTCCAAAGTGGTTGGAGCAGTTCATAACTCCACCAAGAATGCATAAGTGTCCCAGTTTTTCCACATCCCTTCCAACTTTGTCATTTTCCTTTTCTGTCATATTAGCCAATCTGATAGGTATGAGGTAGTACCTTAGACTTGTTCGTTGTCTTTTTTTTTGCTTTTTGGAGGGCATGTGGGGTTAAGTGACTTGTCCAAGGTCACATGGCTAGTTTTTGTGTTAAGTATCTGAGGCTGGATTTCAACTCAGATCCTCCTGACTCCAGGGCCGGTGCTCTATTCACTGCGCCACTAGCCGTCCCCATTGTCTTTTTTTTAAAAGAAGAAATACATATCATTAAAAACATAAGTAGTTAATAGTTTCTGCCACCATATTCTTACGTAGAATTTGTTTCAAAAGAATTCAGTTTGCCATATGACAAAATGCTCTGAATCACTAACAGAAAAATGTTAATTATCCAAGGTTCTACTTCAGTTACCACATTAGCAAAGTTGATCCCCCCCCCCGAAAAAAAAACAAGGAAAATAACAAATATTGAAAGGGCTTCAGGGAAGTGGACACCATAGTGCATTGTTGATGGAGCTGTGATTGGTATAGTTTTATTCTATTCTATAAGTATTTTGGAACTATGCCCAAAAAGTTAATAAATTGCAAATTTACTTTGACCCACTGATACCACTATGAAACCTGTATCCCAAAGAGATCAATGAAAGAGGAAAAGAACCCATGTGGAAAAAAAATTATTATATCAAGTCTCTTTTAGAAGCAAAGAACTGGAAGCTAAGGGGTTGCCTATCAGTTGAGGAATGACTGAACAAATTATAATATACTTGTGCCATAAGAAATGATGAAGATAGGAGGGTTTCAGGGAAAGAGTCCAGTTTTGAACATGATGAGATGTCTCTGGGACATTGTTTGAAATGTCCAATAGTCAATTGGTTATTCAGGACTGAAGCTAAAGAGTCCTGGGTCCAGGGATATCAATCTGAGAGTGATCCATTCCTAACGCCATTTCTATTCAAAAAAATAATTAACATTCAAATCAAGAAGTAATCATTCATGGAAGTCAGAAAAGGCTTTGTGCAGGAGCAAAATAATTTTCTTTTTTTATTCCCTAGGCAATGATTGAAGCAATCAGAGAAGCTGTGATATACCTTGCACATACACATGATGGAGCTAGAGTAGCCATGTACTGTCTGTGGCATGGCACACCAAAGGTATGCTGTACAAACTCAGCAACCAAGGGGGCAAGAATAACACATCCATTAAGTTGTCACCAGATTTCTTTGTCTCTTACTTAGATTTAAAATCTCCTTTAAACTTTGTCCTAATGTACATTGATAGCATTTCTCTTTTGAAAGTCCCCTTTTGTTTTCATATGGATTCTCCACAGTTTGATACGATATTTTAATTTAAATGTTTTATGGAGGTTGTTATTCAATGAAGCCAGCTCTGTGTTTGATGTAACTCTACAATATAAAGGAATTATTTTTTGCCATGCTACTCCATTCTGGTCAGCTTTACTGGGACATGGTATAAGTTCTTAACCATTTTTATAAATCAGGAAAGAGCTCATTTATTTGGGAAGACATGATGAAAAGCAAAATATTTGGTGATTAGCCATATAATTATTTGGGGCAAGGGGTAAGAAATTAGACAATTGTAATACCTATATTCATTATTTTAGAGATCAGTAAAAGTGAATAGACATCATCTTGTTTTGATTCAAAGGAGCACTACATTTAGGAGAAAATTGCAGATTTGTTCCTTCAAATAGATATATTGAGTGGCTGATATCTTAAGCATTGTGGGGAGTATGAATAAAATTCTTATTGATATTAGAGTGTAGTGGAGAAAATATTCAGAATAACTGATTTAAAGTGGCAATTAAATTATCAGAATTTTTATAGTCATAAAATATCAAAAATGGTCTGTATGCTATAGGTTTATAATAGTTTTGTCTTCCAATTCACAAATTAAAAAGTATGATCTAAAATTTAACATTTTAAATTTTGAAGCAAATAAACTCAGTCACTTGGTATTATATTTAGTGATCAAATCTATTAGAAACAATGTTTTTGTTCATGATACTAAACTGTTTGAAGGACAGTTGCCCAATGAAGATGTCTCTCCATCAACTAAGTGGCCTAGTTTAATAAAAGAAGTTTGGTTCATATATACTTTTATGAAAGTACTTCAAGAAAATTATAGAAAATAACTTTCCACACTTAGCATTAAAGTTGTGAGTCAAGAACATCATGTTTCCAATAGAAAGGAGAAAAAATTCAAAGGTATAATTTGTGCTATTAGAGCATAACAGTTAGTTTTGTATAGCTTCAAGGACTCCTAGGATGAGATATACTGCAAATACAATGTAACTTTATGAAAACAGAATTTTGTCCATTCATATCTTTAAAAATATTTTCTCCTTGTCTTATAATGCATATTATTTACATTATGCTATAGTGTTTTGATCAGTAACTGAAATCTTTTAGAATGTAGTGGCCTAGTAACTTTAAATCTTATGCATTTTTAATTCTAATTATCCATAAATTTTGGACCCAGTATTTTACTTCACCATTGTATTTTACCTGTATTATTCCAGAGAATTTTGCCACCTTTTGGGTTTGTTCTTAGATATGTGACTCTAGCCATTAAGTTTGATCTATTTGCCTAAAGCTCTTTTACATCCAAAGTAGCATTCCAATTCCTAGTCTCATAATCTCTGAACTAAAAATAACCTGAAGGAAGGGGTTGAAGTACATAGGAGTAGAATAGTTAAAGTAATGCTAGGTCATACTAGATATTGATAGCCATTCTTCATCACTTAGAACTAATAAGCCATAGACTAAAAGAGAACCAATAATTTGACCAGTAGACTGTGGAAAGAAGCCTTGTATTTGTCTCCTTTTATCTAAATTTAGACCATTGCACTCAATTCAGAGTTATTTCTAGTTCTTAGAAGCTGAAACATTTTGGCCAGCTCCAAAAATGGTTTTATAATTGCTTGGATGTATTGGAACCCCTGTCCATCTTTTTTTTCCCGTTTCCAAATTTTAGAAAAACTTTAAAGATTGTCTCATAGATGGTAACTGGCAGCCCTGCCTCATCTTATTATGAATTTTAACTTTATTGTTCTGGATCTAAATGTGTCTGACTGCAAGATCCAAATGTAGAGGTATCATTTATATTTGTTATATGAGTATTTAGATGAATATACTATGAGAAATCAGCAAATGAGAATATAATAATGTACACTGGGAAAAAAACTGTTTTATTAAATTAGATTCACTGAAGGATTTTTCTTTTTATAGGACAGAAAAGTTATTATTAAAACAATGAAGACTTACATTGAAAAAGTAGCCAACGTAAGTAAAATAAAACTTTAAATTCATTTCTGATTACAGCAGATTAAGAGAGATTGTTTTTTACGGCATTTGCCTAAAATAAATCCCACTTATGATAACGAAACTACATTTCTGCTCGGAAAACTACTTGTCCTGAACTCATAGATTTACTGAGTGTAAGTAGTTTGTGTCTGCACAAACATGTGTATGTGTGCACACATAATTTGGGGTATGTAGTTGATTTCAAGAAATAATTTATAATTTTATGATCTGAATCTTATTTCAGCATTTTTTGGGGGAAGGGTTTATGTAAATTGCCTTTAACAATCAACTAACAGGGAGAGGAAGCAAATATTTGTTAAATGTCTACTATGTAGTAGACATTATGCTAAGTGCTTTACAAATGACCAATGGTCTCAGTTAGAAATATGATAAATTTACTGTGATAGATGATATAAATACTTTGTGTTAGAAATGATGTCTGAGCTTCCATTATGTTGTTTTTTGTTACCTGTAGAGTCTACACAAATGCTTTTGGGATAATCTGCCCAAACTGGGTTTTATGGCAAGCTTTCTCCATTTTTTACTGTTTTGTGAGACAATGCTATTCATAATCCTTTACCATCCTTCTCTTGTAATTCTATTGGTGTAGCTACTGATGAAGAAACACCTTTTACCCTTGCCAATTGACACTCAATTTAAATTTCCCTGGGACTTTATACAAAGTCACTTAGCTAATATGTGTGAGAGGTGATAAATGAACCAAGTTCTGATTCATAGGGTAACCCCTATCCACTATGCTGTCTTTGTTCTCCAAAACATTTTGCAAATGAGTTTATATTTTAAATTAGTGTTGACCTCTGCTACCATGTTGGCAAGGCTGTTAAATAGTCTTTGCCCTTTTTGACTGACTTGTTACAGTAATTGCTTTATGTTAGTTAAACTACTAGAAGGTTGATCATCTGATTCAATGTCTTAGCACTTTCCCATTTTTTATTATCAATATTTTTATTTTTTATCATCAATATATATTTTAATATATCGGTGTGGAGCTGTTGCTTAACATTTGTTATTTTTATCTTCTCAATTTGGTGTTTTCATCTCAACTTTCCTGTCTGATAAGATGTTTTGTTTTTTATAATGGTATTTAGTGCTCATTGTATGTAACATTATGAATCTCCTTCTCAGTTGAATAGCTATGCCAGGGGTTGGAGTGCAAAAATAGAAAAGGGGGTAATCCCTGCTTTCAAGGAGTTCACATTCTGTTGGGGGATATAGCATGTACAGAAATAAATTTATGGTAATTTGAGGAGGAGAAAAAGCTCGCTGAGGAATTCAAAGGCTTCATAGAGGAGGTAACATCTAAACTGACCCTCAAAGGGAATAAGAATTCATAGAAGCAGAAGAGAGAAGTAATTCAAGGATTGGGAAGCAGCCTTTATGAAAACATGAAATTAGGAAACAGAATCTGAGGTTTAGGGAATCATTTTGATGGAATGTAGAACACATTAAGAGGACTGCTATAAAATATCTGAAAAAGTGAGTTTGGGGTCAAATTTTGGAGGACTTTATGTGCTATGCTGAGAAATTTACATTTTATCTAAAAGACAGTAGGGACAATGGAAGGTTTTTGAGCAAAGAAGTCATGTGGGCTGACCTGTATCTCTCTTGAAGAAAGTATTATTTGTAGATAGATATGAGGCAATTGTATAGCATCACTTTTGGCATCTCTGGTTTCTTACTAAAAGTGGCAGCTGGTAGTACAATGGATAGAGCACCAGGTCTACAATTAGGAAGACCTGAGTTTAAATCTGGCCTCAGTCACTTATTAGCTGTGACCCTGGGCAACTTACTTAACCTGTTTGCCTCCATTTCGTCATCTATAAAATGGGAATAATAATAACACCTACCTCCCAGACTTGTGAGGATGAGACGAGATAATGATTATAAAGCACTTAGCACAGTGCGTTACACATATAGGCTATATAAATGTTAGCTATCATCATCATGATTATTACTTCCAAAAACATTTTACAAACTTTTAAAAACCCTATTTCCCCTATCCTCAGCTTCCTATTGAAATCGTTGAGTGTCAATATACTTTGCCTTCATGTAGACATACTCACATACATATGTTTACAGTACATGCACATATAGTTTTGAGAATCTTAGACGGTGTCAACTGCTACTCCCAAATGGGAAACTGAAGACTATTAGTGTTAACTGGGAGCAGAGCCTAGGTCTCATAACACCCTTTTTCAATGTTCTTTTCACTGCTCCATTCTGAAAAAGTTCACATTTTTATATAACACAACCCTGTGTAACTTAGCAATGATTGATGTTTATGTGTTGTGTTGTAGTTTATTAAAATTAGGATTACTTGACTATTGAGATGAATGAATAGAAGTGACAATTTATTATAATAATTCTGTGTATAAATAAAAAATAACAGGAGGGAATTTTGAAAAGGACTTTTATCTAAAACTTGTGATGTTTGATTGTATAAGATACATTATCCTAAGATGAAAATTTTGTTGTTGTTCTAAGAAATATGTTACAGGATTGGGTAGTTTACATATATATTCATATATATGTATACACACATATATATACATATATTCACATTTATAAAATTATGTTACCCACAACAACCACTACATAATGATGAAGAGGATTTTTAGTACTGCTTCATGTATTAGAAATCACCTTCACTTTGGTCAGGGTCTTAGTCTATGCCATTTATCTTGGAAGTTAATGGTAAACCCATTGCAGGATGAATCCTTTAAGAGTTTATTTGACTTTTCAAAACAGTTTGCAATTTCATACTTAATTTATCATCAGGAAAAGCATTTCATGTAAGTTTTTTGTATTAAGCGCCAAAACTTATCTGTTTTTGCCATTTTGAACAGAAATGTTTCCAAGATGTATCTGTCACACTTCTCAGCCTTCCTAAATAAAGGGTATAATATCCTCATTTTACTGACCCAGAATCATTATGAGCATTAGCTATAATTTTATGTTGAAAAACACAGTATTGTTGCCTTCAAGTGTTATTAAGGAACATAGCTATTTACTTCTACAATATATGGACCAAAACCATTCTGCACTTATCTCTGCTTTTTAGAGGTCTTCTGTCTCCATGGTTATTTTTATTGACTATCATTTCTCTATGGTATCAATTTGCCCCCTTTCTACTTGCTCATTTATTGTGGGCTAGCACATCAGACAACCAACTTTATTAGAATATTCTATAAGAGTAAATGGTTTATGATTGTTTGTAAACCTGAATATTGGAGATCAGGGAGGAAATATGAGGAGAGATTGTCCTTATTAGTAGCCATCTCCCAAGGCTCCCCTGTGGTCCAGGACCTTACATATGGACAGGAAATATTTTCAAAGCAGATCATGACTCTTGAACTGTGTGTTCTTCATGTGCCAAATGTAAAGTTAGGAGATCCAGCCTGTGTGAGTCTTGGGATAACCATCACCTACAAGAAGGTAAGACTAGGATTGAGATTGGATGGGGAACTCACTATGGAGAAGGATATTTCAGCAGATCATTAGCAAAGAGAGGTTCTAGGCATGAATCAAAGTTTTCAAAACAATGAAGATTCCATATCAAAGAGCATGAGTCATCTATTACAGTTTGGAGGATTTTTGATGATAACCTGTGTCTGTCCTTTGAGAACCAGCATAAATACCTTCAGGGACTCATCACCAGGTTGACTGAAGGAAAGTTGAGTTTTTAGCGTAGCAGTCCATGAAGACCATTTATGGAACATAGTGAAAAATTTTGAATTAGACTTCTGGGAGCCAAAATGGTGGAGTAAGCACTAAATTACCGTAAATCTCCTAAATTTACCTCCAAACAACCATAAAATAGTACCCCAAAACAAATCCTAGAACAGAAGAACTAGCAAAAAGATGGGGGTAAAACAGTCTTTTAACCCAAGAGACTTAGAAGATCAACAAGAAAGGTCTGTCTCACTCATGTAAAAGGGAAACACAGTCCAGGAAAGGAAGCATCCCAGCAAGCCCTGCCTCAGCAAACCAGTGGGAAATACAGAAACCCTTTGTGATGGGGCAGACCTTTCCCCTTCCCCTCCCCCCCATGCCCCATCTACCTCAGCATAGCCAGGGGAATAGACAGAGAACCAAGAACTTCCACATACTTCAGCATAACCCTGGGCAAACAGGCAGCCTCCAGTGGCCAGATACCAGCACTAGAACCCCAGCTCAGCACCAGGTAAGTTGCCAGACCTCCTACAGCCTCCAGTAGCACCAACCAACCTGCAGCCCTTGGCATGAGAAACCCGAGACAATGCCCCTTCCACCATGAGAGCAGAGCTCAAATTTAAAAGAAAGAAAAAAAGGCCAGAAATCTGACCATAAAAAGATATGGTGAAAGGAAAGATCAAACTCAGAAGAGGAAAATGATGTCAAAACACCTATGGGCAAACCCCCCCCCCCCCAAAAAAAAAAAAAAAAAAAAGAAAACAAAAGAAAAAAACAAACACAAAAACAAAAAAAAAAAAAAAAACCCAAAAGGAAAACCCCCCCCCCCCCAAAAAAAAAAAATGGAAAGTGGTCTCCAGCCCAGAAAGAAAGAGGAAGAGCTCAAAAAGGAGCTTTAAAAGTCATATAAGATGGGCGGCCAGGTAGCACAGCAAGTAAGAGCACCGGCCCTAGTGTCGGGATGACCTGGGGATCAAATCCAGGCTCAGATACTTAGCACCACACCCAGAAATTACTGGCTGTGTAACCTTGAGCAAGTTACTTAACCCCAATTGCTTTAAAAAAAAAAAAGTCATATAAGAGAGGTAGAAGAATAGTTGGGTTGAAAGAACTAAGAGTGATGCAAGAGAATTATGAAAAAAGAATCAGCAGCTGGAACATGGTTTTGTGATTTATGCCACTTGAGAATTTGTTTTAAGGTATTATTTAAAGTTGTTAAGAGCAATTTTGGAGAGAATATAGGCATATCCCTCCCTACCTTTTCTCTGGAAGACAAGAGAAGACAAGTTTTCAGTCTCATTTCTTTTTTTTTTCTTTTTGGAGGGCAATTGGGGTTACATGACTTGCTTAAAGTCACATGGCTAGTAAGTGTGTCAAGTGTCTGAGGCCACATTTGAACTCAGGTCCTCCTGACTCCAGGGCCGGTGCTCTGTTCACTGTGCCACCTAGCCGCCCCCAGTCTCATTTCTTTAGAATCATGCTTCATACATAATTCAGAGAACTTTGTAGTTAATAGATGGCAGTGTCACTACTGGAATAGTCCTTTTTATAGTTTACTAAATGAAAGATGTTTAACAGAATGCTACAATGAAAAATGCACAGAATTAGGAGTTAGAACATCTCAGTTTAAATCCATGCCCTGCTACTTTCTGCCCATGTTACCTTCAGCAATTCACTTCTTCTGTGAACCTCAGTTCCCATCTGCAAGGTGAGGGAGTAACTGGATTAGATGACTTCTAGGGTCAAGCTCTAAGTCTGTGGTCTTATTAGCATCACCAGGAAAAAGTAATTATTCAGGTTTGGTCATTCATTTGATCCATCTTAACCTATGAGGTTATCATCACTAATGACTAATGTACTAATCAATGGACTAAGGGAAAAATACATTTTCAACCTTTATTAATTTTTCATTTTTACAGGGTGAATATTCTCATTTAGTTTTGCTGGCAGCCTTTGATTGTGTTGATGATACTAAGCTTATGAAACAAATAGTTATGTCGGTAAGTAATAGCTCCATAAATTTTCTTAAGTTTATTTTCTAAATTGACAAAAATCCCCCAAAATGCATATTTCCATATACTGAGTAGAACACAAGAGAGGTTTACATATAAAATCACAGCTCTCTTCCATATAGCTTCTCTTTCTTTTCACGTATATAATTGAAAAATGTTTTTAATGACTCTTTTCCCCATTTTTGGCATCACTATTGCTAACCTTTCCTTCCTCCCTACTTTAAAAAAAAAACTTGTCAGCATTTGCGTATTATTTGACTACAGATCCATATATAGTTTTAAATTCTGAATTTAACAAACACCAAATAAAAGCATGTTCACATACAGAGCAGAACAGAACAATTGTACATGAAACTGGATCTTTTTTTGTATTTAAATAAGCTTCATTATATCAGCAATATTTACTAAATATGGTGGGAAAAATAAGAGTACAGTAAATGATATTTTTTTTTAAAGAAAACCTGCCTTCTCAGTGAAGAATAAAATGCTTTAGAAAACATTGAATATTGGAGGATTTTCTTTCTATCCTTGAAGACATCATATAATTTACTTTTGAGTAAGATGCAGAGGAAGATTTCCTTTGCTTCTGATGATTACTGTTAACTAACTAGAAAACAGACTTTTAATCTTGATTGAGGAAGAGGTAAATGTCATTTCTTGTCGTTGGTAATTGAGTGTTGGTGACATATGACTAAAGTTTTCCTACCTTTTAAGTTTTTTCCCCCTGCTATAAACAGGCTTGGTTTTTATGACAAACATCCTAATTTTACAAACTTTTATCCCCTCATTATTTTGGTAAGAATTTTTTAATAATAGCCCCCTTGCATGTATCTCACTAACCTAGATCTGGGAAAAGTTATTCTCCACTGCCTGTTCTTACATTTATATGCAGCTACAAATTAACAACATCTTATCAATAGTCTTTAGCATGTAGTATCCTTAATAAATGTAACTTAAGTAAACAGTGATCATGGTGAGTGAAGATTATTCTTTGAATTTAGTATAAAATCCTTTATGTTTTTCAGTAAACTGCAAGTGAGTTGATCTGTAGTGTTCTTTACATAAGAGATAGCTAGGGAATCCTGGCTTTGTTTTAGCTATTTATTTAGGATTTAGGGAGAAAGGCCCAAGAGACATAGCTATTTAATGAGGAAATACACTTATGCTTACTTTCCTTCACTGTTAAAATCACAAGCTCAATTATATATTCAGAACATAAACAAATTGATTGTAATTTGATTTGATTGTTCATGTATTCTTATAGGAAATCATCAATTCCCTGCCAGACATAGTGAACAATAAATATGGAAGGAAAGTTCTTTTATATTTACTAAGCCCTAGAGATCCTGCACACCTTGTACCTGAAATCATTGAGGTTCTACAGAAGGGTGATGGAAATGCACATAGGTAATTTGGGTAACATTTTCTATATTTCTTTGTCTTAAATTTATTTACTTTTAGTTTACAACATTCAGTTCCACAAGTTTTTGAGTTCCAAATTTTCTCCCAAACCCTCTCCCCCCATGGTAGCATGCAACCTAATATAGGTTCTACATATATCTTCATATTAAATATTAGTCAAGTTGTAAAGAAGAATTATAACCAATGGAATGAACAATGAAAAAGAAGAAACAAAATAAAACAAAAAAGAGGGAGAGAGCAAATAGTTTGCTTCAATCTGCATTCAGACTCTCTAATTCTTTCTCTGGCTATGGATAGCCTTTTGGAGTTGCCTTAGAACCTTGCATTGCTGAGAAGAGCCCAGTCTATCAAAGTTAGTCATCACAGATACAATGTGTCTTTAATTGTATACAATGTTCTCCTGGTTCTGCTCCCTTCACTGGGCATTATATAAAGTCTCTCCAGGTTATTATGAAGTCTGTCTGCTCCTCTTTTCTTATAGCACAATAGTATTCCTTTATGTTCACATAGCACAATTTGTTTAGCCATTCCCCAATTGATGGGCATCCCCTTGATTTCCAATTCTTTGCCACCACAAAAAGAGCTGCTTTAAATATTTTTGTACATGTGGATAGTCCTCCCACTTACATGATCTCTTTGGGATACAACCCTAGAAGTGGTGTTACTGGGTCAAAGGTTATGCAAATGTTTATAGCTCTTTGGGCATAGTTCCAAATTGCTCTCCAGAATGGATGGATCATATTACAGTTCCACCAACAATACATTAATGTTCCAATTTTCCCACATCTTCTTCAGCATTGATCATTTTCCTGTTTTGTCATGTTAGCCAATATGACTGGTGAGATGTGGGATGTGAGATGTGAAAACTTCAGAGTTGTTTTGATTTGCATTTCTCTAAACAATAGTGATTCAGAGCATTTTTTCATGTGCTTATAGATATTTTTAATTTCTTTCTTGAAAACTGCCTGTTCATATCCTTTGACCATTTATCAGTTGGGGAATAACTTATATTATAAATTTGACTCAATTCTCTGTATATTTTAGAAATGAGGCCTTTATCAGAGACACTGGTTGTAAAACTTCCTTCCCAATTTTCTGCTTCCCTCCTAATCTTGGTTACATTGGCTTTGTACAAAAACTTTTCAATTTAATGTGATCAAAATTATCCATTTTGCATTTTGTAATGCTCTCTATCTCTTGTTTGGTCATAAATTCTTCCCTTCTCCATAAATCTGACAGGTAAACTATTCCTTGCTCTCCCAGATTGCTTATAATATCAGCCTTTGTATCTAAATCATAAACCCATTTTGACTTTATTTTGGTATACGGCATAGGATATTGGTCTGTGCCCAGTTTCTGCCTTACTATTTTCTAGTTTTCCCAGCAGTTTTTGTCAAATAGTGTGTTCTTATCCCAGAAACTGGAGTCTTTGGGTTTATCAAACAGTAGGTTATTATAGTCATTGACCGCTGTGTTTTGTGTACCTAATCTGTTCCACTGATCCACTACTCTGTTTCTCAGCCAGTACCAAGTAGTTTTGATAACTGCTGCTTTATAATACATTTTAAAATCTGACATGGATAGGCCACCTTCCCTAGCCTTTCTTTTCATTAATTCCCTTGATATTCTGGACCTTTTGTTCTTCCAGATGGATTTGTTATTATTTTTTCTAGTTCTATAAAATAATGTTTTGGTAGTTTGATTGGTATGACACTAAATAGGTAAATTAATTTAGGTAAAATTTTTATTTTTATTATATTAGCTTGACCTAACCACAGGCAACTGATGTTTTTCCAGTTATTTAGATAAGACTGTATTTGTGTGAAAAGTTTTTTGTAGGGGCGGCCAGGTAGCACAATGAGTAAGAGCACCGGCCCCAGTGTCAGGATGACCGGGGATCAAATCCTGGCTCAGATACTTAGCACCACACCCAGAAATAACTGGCCATGGAACCTTGAGCAAGTTACTTAACCCCAATTGCTTAAAAAAAAAAAAGAAAGTTTTTGTAGTTGTGTGCATATAGTTCCTAGATTTGTTTTGGCAGGTAGATTCCCAAATATTTTATGTCTATAGTAACTTTAAATGGAATTTTTCTTTCTATTGGGCTTCGTTAGAATATATAGGAATTCTGGGGATTTATGTGGGTTTATTTTATATCCTGCAACTTTGCTAAAGTTATTTATTATTTCAAGTAGTTTTTTATTTAATTCTCCTGGATTCTCTAAGTATATCATCATATTGTCTGCAAAGAGTGATATCTTTGCCTATTCTAATTTCTTCAATTTCTTTTTCTTCCTTTATTGCCACAGCTAACATTTCTAGTACCAAATTGAATAAGAGGGGTGACAGTGGACATCCTTGTTTCACCTCCAATCTTATTGGAAATGCTTCTAGCTTAGCTTATCCCCATTACATATAATATGTGCTGATGGTTTTAGGTAGATGCTACTTATTTTATTTTATTTTATTTTTTTTGCTTTTTGGAAGTCAATTGGGGTTAAGTGACTTGCCCAAGGTTACACGGCTAGTTTTTGTGTAAAGTATCTGAGGGAGGCTGGATTTGAACTCAGGTCCTCCTGACTCCAGGGCTGGTGCTGTATTCACTGTGCTACCTAGCCACCCCCGATGCTACTTATTTTAAGGAAGACTCCATTTATTCCTATGCTTTCTAGTGTTTTAAGTAGGAATGGGTGTTGTATTTTGTCAAAAGTTTTTTCTGCATTTAAGATAATCATATGGTTTCTACTAGTTTTGTGTTGATATGATCGATTATGCTAATAGTTTTCCTAATATTGAACCAGCCTTGCATTCCTGGAATAAATCTTACCAGATCAAAGTGTATTCTAGTGATAAATTGCTGTAATCTTTTTTGCTAATATTTTATTTAAAATTTTTGCATGTATATTCCTTAGGGAAATTGGTCTATAATTTTCTTTCTCTGTTTTGGCTCTTCCCAATTTAGGTATCAGTACCATAAAAGCCTTATAAAAAAAATTTGGTAGGACTCTTTCTTCACCAATTTTCCCAAATAGTCTATAAAGTATTGGGATTAATTATTCTTTAAATGTTTGGTAGAATTCACTTTTAAACCCGTCTAACCCTAGAAATTTTTTCCTAGGGGGTTCATTGATGGTTCAGCTTCTTTTTCTGAGATGGGGTTAAGTATTAACATTTTTTATATTTAGAGCCTAAAGACTAGCCTAAATTTTTTTTCCCTCTTTATCTGTATTGTCTAGATTTGTTGTTTGTCTTTTTAAGTGGAGTATGCTTGTCAGCAGTTTTCTCTGAAGCTGGGCATGTACAGCTTCATCTTTAAGCTGTTGAATGGATTCTTAATGTTTTTATGACAAATATATAGATTGAATACCTTTAGAGCAGCAAATGGGTTTCTTCCTCAATTTTCCTAGGTACTTTATTCTTTTCATTCTCCTTGTGTTTTTCCATTGAATGGAATGTTTAGGTAGATGTTTTCAGAAAACCTAGACTGTTCCCCTTTACCCATTATCTCTACCTGTTGAAGTCCTTCCTAGCTCAGGTCAGATATTTTCCTCAGTTTATATAGACTGAAGTAATTTTTCCTCAATATCTCTTTCAACGTGAAGCATGGCATCTGGTAATTAGTAGGTACTTAATAAATATTTGTTGAGTCTTTTACTTTGTAAAAAGTTTTAATGAGAACTGTGCTTTTGCCATATCTTTAGAGAGTCAGGAAAATTGCTTTTTCTAAACCAAAATTTTCTGGAAAAACTGGCATATATTATATCTCTCCCAAGGATTAGTGTGCGTTGAATTTGGAGTCAGGAGGCTTGGATTCAGATTCTGCTTCATCCTTACCTCTGTGACATTGTCCAATTCATTTAACTTCTTTGGACCTCTCTCTAGTTTCTCATGTATAAAATGAGGAAGCTGTACAAAATAACCTCTAAGGCCCCTTCTAACTCTTAAATCTTTTCCCCCTATTATACAGAGGAATCAGGAAACCAGAGTAAAGGCAGCATAAATTGAAGAACTGTGTCAGACATTCAGGTAGCTAGAGAGACAAGTAGATAACCCATGTCCAAGTTTCTTTATTTTTTAAAGCCCTAAAGACAAACATAAAAGGAAGATATTGATTGTATAAAAGTGGGCTTTGATGAACTGATAAGAGGATGATTCATAACCTTTGTTTTCCCTTCAAAGATCATATAAAGTTTCAGGATTTGGAAATGCTTAAATTTACCTAGCCTACTGTATCCAGGCAAAGTTCTAAGCTTTGAAACAACAGATTTCAGTGTTCTTTTTTTGAGTGCATTACCTAAAGCAAAGTACCAAAACAATAATACCATCATCTTTTCTTTGCTCTCTCTTTTACAGTAAGAAAGATAGTATAATCCGCCGTAAGGAGCTCTTGGAGTCTATTTCCCCAGCCCTCTTAAGTTATGTGCAAGAGCATGTCCAGAAATTGATGACAGACAAATCAACATGTGTGTTTGTTGTTAATGTCCTGGGATCTGCTATTGGAGATATTCAGCCTGCTTTGAATACCATTGCCAAATTAGCTGCTCCTGAAATGACTCCTGGTGGCAAGGATGGAGAGGTAATACATCAAATTATGAAACAATCAGAGATTTACTTGATTTTGAAAAACCCAAATCAGCTGAAATCAGTAAAATAAAAGAAACTAAGGTTACAATATTTTCTTTTGTGAACAGATCACACACAAAGCAGAATTTAACAGAGAACAATATATCTCAGCCTTCATTTGTAACATCTCACATACATCCCCTTCTCTCTGATACTGCCACCATCCTGGTGCAGACCCTCATGAACTTGCATCTAGATTATCGCAATAGTCTGCCGATTAGTTACACACCAGTTGGACACAATTCTCTTCCCACTCCAATTTATCCTCAACTCAGCTGTCAGAGTGATCTTCCTAAGCTGCAGGTCTTACAGAATCCTCTGTGTTAAGAGCCCTTCTCCAACCCTTCCAATCTTCTTATAGCCTACATCCTCCCATGTATTCTTTATGATTCAGTTACACTGACCTCTTTGCTGTTGCTCACATAAGGGTCTTCTTCCCTTCCTCCACTCTCACCATCCCATCTACCAACCCTGGGCATTTTCTCTGACTATCCCCCGGTCCTGGAGTGCTCTCCCTCCTCATCTCTACCTGCTGGCTTCCCTGCCTTCAAGTCCCAGCGAAAAACCAACCTTCTACAGGAAACTGGTTGTTCTTGATCCCGCTTGATTATGGTGTCATCCCTTTTTTTATTATTTCCAGTTTATTTGGTATATAGCTTGATTGTATATAGTTGTTTGCATGTTGTCTTCCCCATTAGTTTCTCAGCTCCTTGAAAACAGGGTCTATCATTTGCCTTTCTTTATGTTCCTAGCACTTAGCACAGTTGCTTGGCACATAGTAGGTGCTTAACAAATGTTTATTGACTGACTGTCAATGTAATTCTATAATGTTATTGTAAAATGGTTCCTACAAAAACAGCAAGAGTACTTTTAGCACATGCCTTCATGTACCTTTAAGTACATAACTACCTTCAGATGTTGTCTTCAAATACACAGATGGCTTGTAGTATGAAAATTATTGTAGGTATAGTTATATCCAAGCAAGGATACATGGATACACCCTTATTCTATTCTACATTGTTGCATTTTACTTAATTTTTATCTAAGTAGTGCTGAGCCATATGCCAAGTCATAGATAAAAACTACTTCTTAAGTTAATAACTTTTTTGATTTCTTCATAGCTCCACATGGCAGAACATCCAGCTGGACATCTAGTTCTGAAATGGTTAATAGAACAAGATGAAAAAATGAAAGAAAATGGAAGAGAAGGTAAGCTATTAAAATTGAGCTTTTCTTAGAGATTTTATAAAAATTCAGCATTTCCAGCTGACATACCTTACCTTATGTTATTACAATGAGCACATTTAAAATTTCAAGCTGAAGTTTACTGCAATAAATTCTGAAGAAGTACCAAAGCAATACAGTATATCAAATGAGTTAGAGGCATATTTATGTTGATTTTGTGTCAGATCATGTCTTCATTTTATCTTCCATGTCCTTCCATCCTACATGCCAATGGCAACATAATTTTTCAACTGCAAATCTGGTCATATGACTCCCCAAGTCAACTGCAGTGGCTTCTAACTATCTCCAAGATAAAATATAATCTCTCTTTAATTTTAAAAGCCCTTTACAACCTGACCTCAAAATATTCTATTTTTATTAGGAATTACTCTCACTGTTTCACTCTTGAGATCCAGGCAAACTAGCCTTCTTTATTTTCTTTATCTATAACCTTCCATCTCATATCTCTGTGCATTTGCAGTTTTTGTCTTCCATCCCTGGAATGCACTTCTTCCTTAACATCAATCTCACAAATACCCTCTCTTCCTTTAAGACACAGCTGAGACATGTCTATACTGATGTCTTTACTGATCCTCCTCACCCAGTTGCTAGTGCCCTCCCTCCCAAACAACCTTGTATTTAATTAACTACTTTTTATTTATTTGTATTTTTCCACTCTTCTGTATAGTATATGTAATTGTTGTTTTCTCCCATTAGAATGTAGGATGTTTGTGAGTAGGAATTGTTCATTCTTTGTATTGGTATCCGTAGAGCCTAGCACAATACCTGCTACACAGTAGTCACTTAATAAATATCGTTCTTTATACTTTGTCAGACCATTAAATGATACCTCCAAAAATGTATATATGGCCTTGCCTCATATTTGTGAGTGTTCTGTATACTTCATTGTGACTGTTGTTAATTGCTCCTAAATACCACTTGAGAGTTGAAGCATATAGACCAAAAAGTTAACAATATTCACTAATTATTTTGAAAGGGAGTACAAGGACCATTTCATAGTGAAAGTGCCTGAAAACTTTATTGCTAACACATCATTGCAGATTTTTCATCAATTTTTCTTTTGGTAAAGTTTACTAATTTCAAATCTGTCATTATAGGTTCTTTTGCAAAAACATTGGTAGAGCATGTTGGTGTCAAGAAATTGAAGACCTGGGCAGGAGTTAATCGAGGTGCTATTATTCTTTCTCAGTAAGTATGATTTCTTGGGATCCATCTTGGTCCCTAGAGCTGAGGTTCTGTTCTTATTGGCAAATTCTCTTTCATGTTAACAACAGAAGAGAGAATACACATATGCTTGCAGACAGAGAAACAGACACTTGTTTTTTAATGATAGTTTTAAGCTTTTATTTATTAAGCTTAATAATCAAGGGAGACTCCATTCCCACAAATATAGGCCAAACCTCCCTTCCCAGCACTCCATGCTTCTCTCAAATATTAATGACATTCACAAGTATGTTGCATTTTTTTTTGGAGGGGGGAGACGAGGCAGTTGGGGTTAAGTGACTTGCCCAAGGTCACATAGCTAGTGTCAAGTGTCTGAGGCCAGATTTGAACTCAAGTACTTCTGACTCGAGGGCTGGTGCTCTATTCACTATGCCACCTTGCTGCCCCAACGTTGCATTTTAGAAAGCAAGCAATTCCTCTTCTCCTCTCCTCCCCAAACCCCCTTTTTAAAGGATGTTTATGAAGGATTCATTTCTTTTTAAAAATTAGAAAATCATAACTGAAATGAAGACACAGTGTTTTTAGATATTATATATTAAGTTTGTAATGTATAGGTTGCATAATTATTTAAACCAAATCAAGTCTTTTGTGTTGAACATTTATTTGAAACAAGTAAAAACCAATAGCTGTGAATTTTTTAAGTTTTTGTTAAGTTTTTATTGGATTTTTGTAATAAATATCATGTGTAGACTAGGTTTTCTGAGCTCTTTCCACATGTACTTTGTTAAGTGATTTCATCTAGATTGTTCTTCATCTTTTTCTATTTGTATTTTTCTTTCGGCACAATATTGTCCTCTTGACCCTGAATATAAGTAATAAATTTTAATAAAGATTGTCCATCAGGGAGGCAGCTAGATGGTACAGTTGGATAGAGCACTGACCCTAAAAACAGGAGGACCTGAATTCAAATCTTGCCTTGGACTTAGTAGCTGTGGGATCCTGGGCAAGTAACTTAATCCCAATTGTCCCCACTCCCCCCAAAATAAAAAAGATTGTCCATCAGCATTCCTTAATTGCAGTCAAATGTGTTTTTAGGGGAGTCAGAATAGCAAGAAATCTTGTCAAGTCCTATATTGTTTAGATGAGACACAAGTTAAAATGGAGCCTGGTTTATTTTGATATTCTTTTATTTGTTATGGGACTTGTCATTTCATTAGTGAAGAATGCTTCTGGTGAGGAAATCCCCCTAGCAATTCAAATCAGCATCTATTTTGCTCAGGGCCACACAGCCAGTATGTGTTAGATGTTAAGACTTGAACTTAGATCTTCTCTTTCCACCATACCACACAGACTCTTGTTTTATTTAAAATTCTGAATTTCAAACATGTTGCAAATAAGCTTGGTTAGAATCTGCCATTAAGAATTACAAGGAATTGCCTTCAGTTCTCCATTATCTGAGTACATAAATTTAAAACTGGAAGAAAATATTGTCTATTCCAACCCCCTAATTTGACAAATGAGTAAACTGAAGTGCATAGAAGTGATATGGCTAAACTAAATCATCCAGGTGTCAGAACCCAAATCTAATATTCTGTCCATTATATCATTCTAAACAATGGATAATATGAGGATCATTTATATTTTGATTTTGTAATGTGATATATAACTCTTAATTCTTTTTACCTTTATATTTACATTTTGCCGAAATTCAAATTTTCAGTTTTTAAGCATATACTATGTACCATAAGTGGACATGCCTCAGAAGCTAACATTATATTGTCTGGGGAATGGTAGCCTGGAACTGATGTTATCAGAACAAAATTCACAATGGTATATAAGTTTAATGCATTTAGAGATAACAGAATTTTTACAATTTTATGACTCTTTAACCAAAGTATGAGAAATAAAACATCAGATTTAGACCGAATGGCAAGTTAGAAAAAAAATTCTATAATCATTGTACTAAAAATTGCATTCGGTCTATCGTTTATACTATTTTGAATAGTTAAGCATTAAAGGGCTCAACTGAAATAATACCTGGAAACACCTTGCAAGCCTTAAAAGATTACATAAATGCTAGCTATTGTTTTTACTTTTCTTATTCTTCATAATGGTGTTTTTGGAAAATGAATTGTCTATTAGCTTTATAAGTAAAGTTATGCTGATGCAAAAATCTTTGTGTCAAATAAGTTTTCCCCCATCTGTAGTACTTATGCTAAGACAAAACCTAATTGTTTCAACACCATAGTTAACAGTCCTATTGTGGGATTTTGAACTGTGAGTAAATTTAGAATTCATATAGTCCAGTTCTCTTTTTTTATGAAAGAGGAAATGTAGACACAGGGAAAGTGATTTGTCCAAGGTCATAGAGTAATATGTAACAAAGCGAGAGTGCAAGACAAGTCTCCCAATCCACTGGAATGGTATTTGGTAGATAGAATAAAGGAGAAGAATAAATAGAATAAAATAGAAGAATAAAAGGATTGCCATGTAGTAGGGAGGACCTTATATTGCTGGACTATGAATTATACTTTTGCATATTGATGTTATAGTCCAACTTCTCCAAATGTATATGTAACTAGAGATAACTGATTTCTAGATTATTTAATATATGAAATGTGGCAAAAATGCTAATATGGATTATTTTGGATTATGAAGTCCCAAAGGGTAAGGGTCTGTGTTCGATACAGTTAATGCCTATATTTTCATGTTGTTGTTTTTTCCTTGGAGCTTAGCCTCATCTCTTTTACTCATTTGTCTTTCCCTCTAACAATTGCCCACCAATTTTTGAATATGTTTAAACCACTCTTACCTAACCTTTCACATCATTGCCTGCCACATTAGTTATGTTCCCTTAGTTACCATACATAATGTACTATGGCTCCTATTTAAGTCAGTGACCTGCCTTTTGGCCATACATTTGTTTCTTGTTTTCCTTATTCACAGTTTAATGTTGATTTTATGTCTCAGATGAATTTTTGCTCCTGCTTTAGGAGTCTAAAAATAGACCATATCCCATACAACATACAGAGATATGTAATATTTTTCTTCCTTATTGATATAATGACATTTTAATTCTTAGTAGGGCCAAAGATACTGAAACTTGCTAGTTTATCCCTTGCATTTGCTTTCCAAGATGATTAAAAATACACTAGACTTAGGAAAATTTAGCTATTTTCATTGTCATCCAAAAAAATCAAAAGAATGCTGAAAACCCAGAAGGCAATATTCCATTTGTTAGGTACCCTTTAACTACTTCCTACAGCAAAATAAAGGCATCGGTGTAGTTGTAGGATGCTAGTGACTCCTGGAACCATACATTGCAGTACAGTGATATAGGAAAACTAGCCAGGACACAATCATTTTGTTTTAGGCAAAGCTGAGTGAAAACATCTCTTCAGGATGTGCTCCTCAGTTTCTTCCCATTAACCTCTTACTTGCCCTTCATGGATATTTGTTGATTTACATTCATTGAGAAAGTGTATCTGTAGTTTATATAACACTTCATAGAGCACCATAGGATTGCAGAAGAAAGAGAAATAAGACCTTTCCTTTTGTGCTGAAAAATAGAATAAAGAAGACAAGACAGCATATGTGAAAACAGGTCTCCATCATTATCCAACAGTACAAATGTACCATCTGTATAAATGTGGAGTCACCCCGAGAATGCCTTTGCTTGAGCACGTTTTCCAAAAAAAAATAGAAATATCTATTTGTGGTTTTAGAGTTTAATGATGGGGGATACTATAGTTCATCTTTATTGAGTTCTTAGCAGTCTTGTAATGTATTGCCAGTATAGCCCCAGATCCTAAAAACCAAATGGCTGTATGGTACACTAGAAAAGGTACTGAACCTGGTATCACGGAACCTATGGTTTGTATAATGTTTCTGCCACTTAATACATGTGTGACCTTGGGCAAATCACTTAAACTCTCTGGGCCTCAGTTTTCTCATGTGTAAAATTGAGGGGATTAGATATCTGATATCATCTTTAGATATCTGACCTAGAGATATTGTCACTTGACCTTAAGGAGGTCATTTGAAATTTCATTAACCTATGGTTTGTTTTTTTCCCCCTTTATGCAGTCTCCTCCAAAGCTCTGATCCAGAAGTGATAAATAAAGTTAAATCCGGACTGAAAGGTCTCATCCCTACATTGGAAAAAGAGGAAAACACCAAAGGCATGGCTGCTTTACTTGAGAAACTAAAAGCTTAAGTGGAAAATAATAGAAAAGAATGAGAATGAATCACTCTTCCTGGTGATTCAGGTGAAGGATACCATCTAGTTTGGTCTTTGGGGGGAGCCTTTTATATAATATAATATAATATATATATATAAATGTTTTTTGTAGAAATGTCTATTTCTAAAATAAATAGTTTCTGAAATATAAATTGTCTTCTTTCAGAGTTTTAGCTATCTTTTTTTCTGTACTAGATTCTAAAGATATATATTTGTTTAAATGGTTATTCATTGATATCAGCAAATCCTGAGCATGTACCACCATCTTCCTAAGGCTTCATGGGGAGTACAAAGCAGTTTAGTGCATGACCCTCTAGGACTTCATAGCCTAAGATAAAGAAAAAGTACAATTTAGTACTTAATAAAAAAAAAAAAAAAACAGTGCTGGGCACTGCAGATCAAAGTCCCTGCCCTTAAGGAGCTGACATCATTTCAGAAACACGTATGGTCATCCCTCAACATTCACAGGCAGCACATTCTACAGTTTTGGTTATTTGTGGACTGTTGATAATTAAATGGGAATTTTTGGAGATTTGTGACATCCTGTGGAAAATTGCAGGAGATGCACAAATATAAAGAAAACTTAAAAAATTAGTCAAATTAGTACTTTGTTTTATCATTTACTACCATAAGTATACATAAATAAATTTATTCTAAACAGCTAAATTTTGTTAAAAGTTCCAGTGCACTAAAGAACTATGTACTAAGCACTCTTTTTGTCTCTCTACCATCCAGACTCAGTCACATGGTTTTCTCCCCCACTGATCTTGGTATCATGTGCTTTTTGTAACAAGGAAATCCATGAAGCAATTGTTGCACCTATACTCACCACTCTACATAGTATGCAAGATATTGTTCTGTTGCATGGAAACAGCAACTTTTTTTATGTATACAGTATTTTATTTTACTTGTTTTATGTGTTAAATTTGATCAGAATTATTAAAAATAAAAGTTTAGGGCGGGGCCTAGAGTTTTTCCCAGTTTTTCATATTTGCAGGGAGTATTGTGTCCATAACCCCCAGGAATGTCAAGGGATGACTATATATGTATAAATATATACGAAAGAAAGACAGTGTACTTAAGAGAGGGAAAGGCAATAATGGCTGGTGGGGAGGAGCAAGGATCAGGAAAGACCTCTAGGAAAAGGAAGCCAGGAATTCTATGACTTAAGAGCACAATGAGGGGAGCACATTCCAGATATGGTGGACACCAGTGTAAAAGGCAAGGAGAGGAGTGTTGTCCTGCCCTGTAAGAAGAACAGCAAGGTCATTGTAAATGGACTAAAGAGTGCAAAGAGGAAGAGATACATAAAGTTTAAAAAGGTAAATGAGGTTATGAAGAGCTTTAATGCTAGAGATCATCTTGTCCATCTCCATCTCTTACAGAAGAGGCGGATGAAGGGATTTACCTAAAGTTACAAAGATTGTAAGTTCCAGGGCCAGGTTGTCTGATTTCTAAATCCAGTATTACCTTATATAACACCCTTATATCACAAAGCGTTAATAGATGCAAGACCCTGGAAAGCACATCACCTTGTACTCAGTTGGCACTTTTCTGTGTGTGTAGTATTTTATTTTCCCCCAATTACATGTAAAAACAATTTTTAACATTTGTTTTTAAAACTTTTGAGTTCCAAATTCTCTTTCTTCCTCTCTCTCCACCCCTCTTCATTGAAAAGGTAAGCAATTAGATATAGGTTATACATGTGTAGTCATGCAAAACATATCCATAATAGTCATGTTGTAAAAGAAAACAGAAAAATAACATTAAAAAAAATATGCTTCAGTCTATATTCAGACAACATCAGTTCTTTCTCTGGGGATGGATAGCATTTTTCACCATGAGTTCTTCAGAGTTGTCTTGGATCACTGTATTGCTGAGAATAGCTTAGTCATTCACAACTGATCATCTTAAAATTTGCACGTAGTACATGTCACTTCTTATCTGCTTCTGTGAGTCTTTCCAGCTCACAGTCTGATGGGTAGACAATATGCAAGCAATTATGCCCAAGCAAGATATAGACAGGATATGGAGCAGCCAGCTAGCACAGCGAGTAAGAGCACCGGCTCCAGTGTTGAGAAGACCTGGAGATCGAATCCCGGGCTCAGACACTTAGCACCCACCCAGAAACACCTGGCTGTGTAACCTTGAGCAAGTTACTTAACCCCAATTGCTTAGGGGCGCCTAGGTGGCTCAGTGAGTAAGAGCATTGGCTCCAGTGTTGGGACGACCTGGAGATTGAATCCCGGGCTCAGACACTCAGCACCACACCCAGAAATAACTGGCCGTGTAACCTTGAGCATGTTACTTAACCCCGATTGCTTAAAAAAAAAAAAAATATATATATATATATATATATATATATATATACACACAGGATAAATTAGAGATTTTTCCTCAATAGAGGAAAGGCACTGGCATTAGAAGGGATCCTTTGGTGGGCTGCAGGTTGTGCAGACCTGTTGCAGAAGGTGAGATTATAAGTTGGACTAGAAGAAAGCCAGAAAATCCAGGTGGTAGAGAAGAGGACAAAAAGATTTCTAGGCATGTGGACATCCAGTAAAAATGTGCTGAGTTGGGAGATGGAGGGTTTTGAACAACCAAGAGGCCAGTGTCATTGGATCACAGAATCCATAATGAAGTATGAGAATAAGAAGCCTGGAAAGGTAAGAGGGGGGCAGGTTAGGAAGGGCTTTGAACAACAAACATCTTATATCTGATCCTAGGGGTGATAGGAAGTTTCCTGAGTCAGAGGGTCAGACCTACATTTTAGGAAAATCACTTTGTCAACTGAATGGAGCATGGATTGGAGTTGGAAAGAGCCTTGAGGCAGGCAGATTCACCAAACAGACTAACAGTCTTAGTTATGAGGTGATTTGGGTCAGCACCAAGGTGCTGACAGTGTTGTCATGTGAACTAGTTTTGATAAGTACTATGTATGCTATGTGCAGGGTATTGTGATTATTTAATTGAGCACAGCCTTTCACCCCTCACTGCTACTTGCTCATTTCCTTATTAAGTTTTGTCTCTGGATTCAGAAGCAATGTGGTAAGTATTGCTATTTCAAAAACTACTAAAATTGGAGTTCCAGGCACTGTGATAAGTGCTGGGGATATGATGAGAGACTAAGGAGTGGAAAACCTAGAGAAAAGAGGGTATCAAGTAAAAGAGAGTAGTCTATGGTGCCAAAGGCAATAGAGAGGTCAAGAAAGATGAGGACTGAGAAAAGGCCATTATATTGAGCTATTAGGAGATCACTAATAACTTTGGAAAGAGTGCTTTTAGTTGAATAAGGTTGGAAACCAGACTATATAAAGTTAAAAAGAGAGTGAATGGGGAAAAAAATATAAGCTTCAATTATATACAGTCTTTTTCAGGAGTTTAGGCGCAGAAGGGAGGAGAAATATAGAAAAATTGTTAATGGAAATGGATGGATGCACAGATATGCAGAGATATAGCCAGTAAAACCTGAAAAAGTTTTGTGTTCACTCTTATCAAAGAATAAATATGGCTGCTGATTAAGAACTATTTGATTACTGCCTGGAGAAAAGTATTTATCTGAAGATGTGAGTTTCTTGAGGGAGGAAAAAACTTAGCCTGATTAAGAAGCAAATTTGATTTAAACAGCATCCATCTATATTACTGTGGAAACTTCCACCCTCAAATTCCATTTACAGCTCAGAAAGGGTTTCTATCCCAGTCCAGGCTCTCTGCAGTATGATAACAGTGTTATCATAAGACAATCCACTACCTAAAGCCATCTAAAATGTTCTCTGCTTAAGGTTATCTGCAAACTTCGGTAAAACTCTGCTATTTCTTTCTGTGAGGCTTCTTCAAGCCACGGTGGAGGTGACTGTGGAATGAGCAGGAGATTCCTTGAACAATAGAATAGAATGAAGGAAAGAAGTATTTATGAGAGCCAGGCACTGTGTTAAGGCAAATATTTTCCCATTTCATCTTCACAACAACCTTGAGAGGTAGGTGCTATTATGCTCCCTATTTGATAGTGGAGGAAGCAGAGACATGCAGAGGTTAGCAATTTGTCCATGAGTCACACAGCTTGGAAGTATCTGAGACTGGATTTGAACTCAGATCCATCAGTCTATCTACTGTACCCTCTTACCAAGACAATCAGAAATTAATGACTCCATAAGACAATAAGAAATATGGAAACAAAGTAAAAAGGCTGAAAAAAAAGTAAAATATCATATGTAAATACACACACATATATGTGAGTTTGTGTCAACAGACCTGGAAAATAGAGCAAAGAAAGATAATTTAAGACTCTGTTCTATCTGAAGCTATGACCAAGAAGGAATGAGTATGAAAGGACCGATGGTCAGTTATAGATCTAGATATAGAGCAAAAGTGTTTTTGTTTTGTGTCCAAGATGTCTCTGGTTGTTTTTTGGATTTCAGTGGACTTAAGTGCCAGAAGACATCTTGATGTTGTTTTGCCATTTCCTTCTCCAGCTCATTTTACAGAAAAGAGAACTGAAGCAACAGGGTTCAGTGACTTGCCCAGGGTCACACAGCTAGTAAATGTCTGAGGCCAGATTTGAACTCGGGAAGATGTCTTCCTGACTCCAGACATGCCATTCTATGTATTGTGCCATTTAGCTGGCCCAAAAAGGCACCTTAGAGATCTTCTAATTGAGTTGGGGTTAACTTGGGAATTGTGAACTTGTTAATTTTTTGATATTTTGATAGTTACAACAATATAATTGGTTTCCTTTGTAATTCTATAGGTATTTTATGCATTTAAAAACATTATTCTGAGAAAGTATCCATAGCCTTCATCAGATGGCCTAAACCATCCAGGACCCCAATCCAATCTTAATTCTTTTATGGTACAGAACTGAAGGCCTACAGTGAGAAAGTAACCTTGGTGCCTCAGAAAGCCAACAAAACATTTATTAGGTGCTTACTTTGTATCAGGAGGGGCAGCCAGGTGGCCCAGTGCACAGATTGCAAGGCCTGGACTCAGGAGAGTTCAAATCCAGCCTTAGACACTTACTAGCTGTGTGACCCTGGGCAAGTCACTGAGTTGCCTCAGTTCCTAGTCTGTAAAATGAGCTGTAGAAGGAAATGGCAAACCACTCCCAGTATCACTGCCAGGAAAACCCCAACAGGGTCACTCAACAACAACAAAAGCCAACACCAAAAGCCAAGCAAACACCAATGGCAACAACTCGTGTCAGGCATGGGGCCAAGGGTTGGGAATGTGAAAAAAAGGCAAACTGTCCCTGCCTTCAAGGAGCTCGCCATCCAGTGGAAAGACAAGGAGCAGACGATGGTGTGTGCATAAACAAGACTTAGCAAGCATACAGAGGCAGCTGGGTTGTAAAGTGGTTAGAGTCACAGGCGGAATCAGGAAGGTCTGGAAGGTCAAACTGGATCTCAGATGCTCACTAGCTGTGTGACCCTGGGCAAGTCACTTCACCTCCATTTGCCTCAGTTTCCTCAACTATAAAATGGGGGTTAATACTGGCACCTACCTCACAAGGGTGGTCGTGACGGTTAAAGGAGACAGTATTTGTGAAGCACACAGTGCCTGGCACATCGTAAGCATAATAAATACTATCACTATTGTTATTGGGTTTTTTGTTATTATATAATTGTATCTTGGGTTATATCCTTCCTACTATATTATCTCAAGAGCTCTTTCACACAGCCACGGGCCTTTGGGACACTCTCCCCTCCCCCGCACTTGCAGCAGCTCCACGCCCCTCCCCCACGCCCTCTCAGAGTCCGTTGTTGCGCCTGGGTATGCGCGCATGCGCCTTGCGGGGAGGCTGCGGACGCGGGTAGCGAGCGAGGCGCGACAGGTGCAGTGGCCAAGTTCTTGAGGTATCTCGGGCTTTCTTCTCCACCAAAGAGATGCAGCGGCTGTGAGGAGCTGGGGCCACGGCCTACAGCCCAGCCAGCCCATCCCCGGAGGCACAAGCCGAGGCTGGGGGACAAGGAAGGCCACGCGGCCGCAGGTGAGCGGGTGGCCGTGGGCCGAGCCGCTAGGGGGCACCGCGACGGGGCTTGTGGGGGAAGGCTGAGGGACGGGGAGACGGCCGGCTGGCTGGGCTGGGGGGCATTGGGGAGACGAGTTGGGTGGAACACCTAAGCGACCCCCGGGCCGGAGAGATGGAAAATATTATGCGTCCTGGAAGGCCTAGAACACACACACACTAGTTGTGTGACCCAGGGCAAGTCACTTTAGCGCAGCCTGCCTCAGTTTCCACATATGTAAAATGGAGATAACAGTAGCACCTAGTTCCTAGGGTGGTTGTGAGGCTAAAATGAGATATTTGTAAAAAGCTTTGCAAATCTTAAAGTGATGTGTAAACGCCAACTGTTGTTTATTATTACTATTAGTTTATTACAATATGTAAAGTTATTCTTTAAAGTTATTAAGCAGCTACCACGTGTAATTTTCACTAAAGACCCTTGGATGCCTTTTGAAGGGCTGGAGGTGACTCCTGTGTTTTCAAAGGCCGTGCGCCTGCCGGCAAAGCCTCAAGCGCAGGCCATTTAATGTCAGGTGATGAAGATTTTTAGCCTCAAGTGTTCAAGGAGACAATCTACAAAGTCCCTGGATCATTGAAATTTTACTACTCTAGACTTAGTGTTTGTGTAGATGGGGACATACTCACACTGAGGATATCAAGGGTTCTTAAAATATTGAACTATGCAGATCATTGTACTAGAGAGAAGCTTTATATCTGTCTAGATACAGATATAGACCTACTTATAGATACAGATCTCTGTATCTGTCTATATCTTGTACTAAGATCAATATATACTGATCAATATATATATAATATAGGTAACTATAGATATGTGTATATAGATAATACACATATGCATTATATGATACATCATAATATATACACAAATATATGTTGCATATAATTATATATTACGTATAACCCTCTATTCACTATCCTCATAAGATTTAATAGGGGGATGTGACCCTTAAGAATAGCTATAACAAAAAAAAATTACCTGATAAAAATTCAAGAAGTATAAATGAAGTTCTATGATTTAAATTGTTATTGCTTGAACTTTGTTCATGAAATTGATGCCATGATATGCAGATGAATTGGATTTTAGTGGGGGGGAGATGTGAAAAGTCACCAGCCTTATTTTTCTCTCTGGAGCCATCTGAGTCAAGTGGCAAGATATAGATCAGGACAACTGGAGATGGCCCTGGATGAAAATGCAGTGGGAGACCTTGGCATTTTTTTTTTAAAGCTGAGGTCTTTAGCAGGTCTCAGTCTGACTGAGGCAAAATGCCTATTCAGTGATTAAGGCTAGGTGAAAAAAAAAAAAGAGGCAAAAAACCTAGTCCAGAAAAAAAAAAAAATCAAATTGGCAGAGGAAGATCCTCAGGGTTTCTGGCCAAAACAGAAGGAATTCCTATTTACATTCAATCTGAGTCGATCTGGACACAAACAATGACCAAGTGAAACTTGGACTGGGACCTGTTGTTAGCCAATCAGTGAGAATCAGAGTGATTTGGCTTAAAACCCCCCAAAATAGTTTAAGGCAGTGATCTCAAAAACTTTTTTGATAGTGTATTCACCATCAGTAAAACATTTTTGAGCATTTGTAGCACCAACACAACACTCACAGGACCGATGGCAACTGTAAATATGCTGACATAGTTCTCAGTTGCAAAATATAGCAGACTCTCCATAGAGAAGACAGGAGCAAAACATTTATTGGCACCAAAAAAACAAATCCCAATACCAGAAAATCAAATCCATGATAGTAGCAAAGAAAGAAGTTAATACACCATAGCACAGCATGAAGCCACACCATCCTTTAGCCTTCCCACAAACACTCATAAACCTAGCTGTCATAGAAAGTGGTAGACACAAGCCTGGCTGTCTCCCTGGGTGCGTCCTCTCCTCCCTCCAGCTCTAACTGCTCTGACTCCAAGCTTCCTGTGGGCTCTGCTCTACCCTTCAACAAACTCCTCCCACTGCAGACTCCATGTGATTACTTACATTCAACCTATTGGGGGCAGGGAAGATCTTCAAATTTCCTTAGGCTTATTAAGGGGCAGGGAAAAATCTTCAAATTCCCATGCAGGGAAGATCTTCAAATTACCATTATTATTACAGCACTCAACACCCAATGTATGTATATTTACTTATTTATAAATTATGTTTGTACTATGCTTGTAACTATGCATATTATAAAACTTAGAAAGAGAAATTAGAAAAGGATGGAATAAAGATGAAATAATGTTTGATCCTCAAATCATTTGGGAACTAGTGGAGTTTATTGAGTGGGGAAGTGACATGGCCGTGCTAGCACTTTAGGAAAATCTCTTTGACATGTCTGTGGAGCATGAATTGAAGTTAAGGTAGTGTAATGGGAATGAAAATTTTTAAGATCTTCCCTGCTCCTAGGCTAAAGTGCACCTGGAGCCTGGGGTGGGAGGCTTGTTTTTCAGTAGATACTTTTTGATTGGCTGGTCCAGAAGGTTGTTACATTCTCTAAGCCAGGAGAAGGCTATATAAACCCTGATTTGAGGCTTTGTTTTGGGGCTCACTTTGAGAAGTGTTCTGTGATTTGATCAGATGAGACTCTGGGAAGCCGTTGTTGAGAGACCCCGGCTTTGAAAAACCCAGATGTTGATTTGGTATGGATGTAATGGTTGGACAGTTTGGAAACTGTCTGCTTGATCTGTTTCTCTGTCTTGATAATTCTGTCTGTATATTCTGAAGTTTGGGGTGCTGACCTTTTTCCCCTGAACTAGGTAAATGATACATATTTCACTGATTAAAGTAAGCTTGTTAACCCATTGTGAGTTGCTTTCCTTTATCAAAGGAGATCCAAGAACCTGTGTTGGCAGCCACCCTAGGGACGCTGGGGTGCTTGCTGCTACAGGAAGGAAAATAATTTAGGAGACCACTGTAGTTGACTCCCTGAGAGGAACCAAAAATAGGGTGGTGGCTGGTTGAGTAGAAAGAAATGGACAAATGTGAGGGATATGTTTTGGAAACTGATTGGATTTGTGGATGTGGGTAAAGGCGCAACAAAGAGTTGAAGATAACACTGGGTGTGAAAATCTCTCAGAGAGTACAGTAGTGTCCTCAGTAGTAATAGAGAAGTTTGGAAAGATAATTTAGTGATACCCAGAGCATAATGAGAGGCAGTGTGTTGTAGTGGATAGAGATAACCCTAAGTCAGGAAAACCTGAGTTCAAATGTAACTTTCACAAATAGTGACTGTGACCTTTGCAAATCACTTAACCTCTCAGTGCTGTTGGTGTGGGGGTTAGATGAGTTTTTCCTTAAAGATTAATTAAGCTGTGCTTGAGACTTGGCTAACTCTGGATATTGACATCACTTCTGGTCTTTTGAGTACAAAGCAGCCAGAAGGAACTCAGTTTGCCTTCTGATGTTTGGTTGGTGGAAAGTGATGGGCAACTCAGGCAAGGGAGGTGTCATAAATACCTGTCTTTGTTGAATACATTCCTCTGCTGTGAATGTGGAAATCTCTTTTTGTTACTTGAATGAATGAGGTGTCTCATTTTGTTCTACTAATTGAACACAAACTAACAGACAGCTGGCCTGAATCAGGCCCAGCTCAGAAAAAGCACACACCAGGCAACCATGGGTAAGCCATTTATATCCTAACAGGAAGATGCTTTCTGCTTGAATACCGGAGAGGTCCAATTCATCAATGTCTTCCCCTTTGCTTGTAGCTGTTAAATGGGGGAAGTATCTCTAAGGAAGGCCATCTAAACTTGAACTAGATTCAATTTGTAGCATCAGGGCCACCTCCTATGACTGTATCTGGTGCTAAAGCTAGGTACTAAAGAAGAAACAAATCATCACATGTACTTCTCTCACTTGAGAGAAAAGGTATCAGTTCTTGAACTCTGAGCCTTTCTCTTCTTCCTTCTTCCCAGAATGTTCTACAGACCAATCCCAGTCATCTATCTACATAAGCTCTTAGAGTTTCTCTCTAAAATGTTTAGTGCTGGGCCTCCTGGGATTTTTGGGTGGCAGGATTGCACTGGTATAAATCCAACTCAGTCATAGTTTATACTCTTTTTAACGTGTTGTAGCCTCTGTGCTTATAGTTTGTTTGATACTGTTGTATTAATATTTATTAGGGAGGTTGGCCTATAGTTGTTTTTTTTTTCCTTTGCTTCTCCCTGGTTTAGGTATCAAAAACTCATTTATATCATAGAAAGTGCTCAGTAGGATACCCTTTTGGTATTTTTTTGCAGACATTTTTATAATAATCAAATTATTCTTTGAATGTTTGAGAGAATTCACTTGTGAATAGATTTGGTCTTGAGCTTTTTTTCTATGAATGTTCATATATACTTTCATTGCATTTTAAAAAATTGCTTTATATAAATTGCCTATTTTTTGTTATGGGTATTTTATATTATTGCAAGTATTTAATCATTTTATTTAAGTCATCTATTTTGTTGGCATATAGCTTGGAAAACTAGTTTATAATTTTAGTAATTTCCTTTATTCTTAATTTACTCACTATGAATTCTCATCTTTTGTTCTTAACGTTGACAATAACTACTAGTTTTATTTATCAGTTTAGTAGATTTTTTGCTTTCAGTTTTGCTAACCTTTTTGATTTTCAAAATTTCTGACTTGATGGTGTTTGCTTTATTTGTTCTATCTATTTCTTTATTTGTTCTATCTTTTCTATCTATTTTAGTTGCATGCCCTATTCATTGATCTATTTGTTTTCTTTTTGCTGCTAAATATATTTAGCACATACATATTCCCTTTGGGACTACTTTGGTTAAATCCCAAAACTTTTGATATATTTTCTCATCATCATTTTCTTTTCTTTTTAAATTAAATTTTATGTTTATTTTTAGTTTTCATCATTCATTTCCACTAGATTTTGAGGTCCAAACTTTCTCCCTGTCTTTCCCCTACCCACCACCTCAAAACAATGATCCCACTGTATATTCCCTCCCCATTCTGCTCTCTCCTATACCCTCCCCCATCCCCTTCAGACTTTCCAGTCGGGCAAGATGGACCTTTATACCCCGGTGCCTGTACATCTTATTTCCCAGTTGCATGTAAAATAATAATAATAATAACAATTTTTTTAAACATTTGATTTTAAAACTTTGAATTCCAGATTCTTGCCGTTCCTCCCTTGTTAAGGAGGGAAGACAAGTAATTCAACATACGTTGTACATGTGTAGCTATGCAAAACATTTCCATGGTGGATATATTATGAAAGACTGATTATATTTCCCTCCTTCCTATCCCGACCCCCACTTGTTCTATTCTCTGCTTTGACCCTGTCCCTTTTCAAAAGTAGGTGCTTCCAAATTCCCTCCGCCACCAAACTGCCCTCCCTTCCATCATCCCCCCTCTCATCCTCTTCCCCCCTACTTTCCTGTATGGCAAGGTACCATATTTAGAGTGTATATTATTCTCCCCCTAAGCCAAATTCAATGGGAGTAAGGTTGACCCATTCCTTTTTGCCTTCCTGTTCTTCCCCTCCATTGTAACAGTTTTCCCTTGCCTCTTATTTTTTCATTTTTTAATGCCTTATTAACTTCTGATTTACATCATTCATTTCCGCCAGATTTTGAGTTACAAATTTTCTCCCCGTTTTTCCCCTACCCACTGCCCCAAAATAGCAGTCCCACAGGATATGCCCTCCTCCAGTCTGCTTTCTCCCATATTTTCTCCCATACCCCTTTCGACTTTTCCAGTGGATCTCTATGCCTCAGTGCCTGTATATCTTATTTCCCAATTACATGTAAGATGGTATTAATAATAGTATATATATATGTATATATATGTACACATATATCTACATATATATTTGAATATTTGATTTTAAAACTTCCAATTCCAGATTCATTCCCTTCCTTCCATGTCACCCACCCTTACTGGGAGGATAAGCAGTTCGGTATAGGTTGTACATGTGTGGCTAATGCAAAACAAAAACGTAGTAGATATATTGTATGTATACTATATTTTCCTCCCTCCTATCCCACCTCCCACTTCTTCTATTCTCTATTTTGATCCCATCCCTTTTCAAAAGTGGGTGCTTCCAACTTCCCTCCCCCTGAGGCTGCCCTCCCTTCCATCATCCCACCTCTCCTCCCCTTCCCCCCGTACTCTCCTGGAGGGTAAGATACCCTATTTAGTGTGTATGTCACTCCCTCCTCAAGCCAGATTCAATGTGAATAAGGTTGACCCATTCCCTTTTGCCTTCCTATTCTTCCCCTCCATTGTAATCATTTTCCCTTGCCTCTTCTGTATGAAAGTTTACCCCAAACTGTCTCTCCCCATCTCCTCTCATTATATTCCTCTCACCTCTTAATTTCACCTTTTAAGTATCATCCCTTCCTGTTAAATTGGTCCTGTGCCCTCTATCTCTGTATACCTATAAACATATATACACACATTCACATATGTATTCATATGCCTATATACCCTCATATATAGACATATGTATATATTTCTAATCCCTTCTACTACTGAGAAAAGTTTCATCAGTTACAATTATTGTTTTTCCACTGAATGACCCTGAAACATGATACTTAGTTTTGCTGGCTAGGTGACTCTTGGTTTTAATCCTAGCTCCTTTGCCCTCCAGAATATCATATTCCAAGCCCTTTGATCCCTCAATGTAGAAGCTGCCAGATCCTGGGTTATCCTGCGTGTGTTTCAACAATATTCAAATTGTTTCTTCCTGGCTGCTTGTAATATTCTCTCCTTAATCTGGGAATTCCGGAACCAGGCTATAATATTCCTAGGAGTTTTTTTTTGGGGGGGGGGGATCTTTTTCAGGAGGTGATCGGTGGATTCTTTCAACCTCTATTTTGCCCTCTGGTACTAAAACATCAGGGCACTTTTCTTTGAGAACTTCCTGGAGGATGATTTCTAGGTTCTTACTTTGGTCATGGCTTTCAGGTAGTCCAATAATTTTTAAATTATCTCTCCTGGGTCTATTTTACAAGTCAGTGGTTTTTCCCAT
This sequence comes from Petaurus breviceps papuanus, assembly GCF_028583685.1. Classification (NCBI taxonomy): domain Eukaryota; kingdom Metazoa; phylum Chordata; class Mammalia; order Diprotodontia; family Petauridae; genus Petaurus; species Petaurus breviceps. The sequence continues at coordinate 29,084,610 of NW_027185799.1, forward strand.
GAGATATTTCACATTGCCTTCTATTCTTTTATTTGTTTGGATCTGTTTAACAGCATCTTGATTTTTCATAAAATCATTAGCTTCTATTTGCTCCAATCTAATTCTGAAGCAATTATTCTCCTCAGTGAGCTTTTGAGATTCTTTTTCCATCTGGCAAATTCAACTTTTTAAGGCATTCTTCTCCTCATTGCCTTTTTGAGCCTCCTTTGCCATTTGAGTCAGTCTGTTTTTAAAGGTATTATTTTCCTCAGTCAGGCTGTTGACTCTCATTTCATAATTTTCTTGCATTGTTCTCATTTCTCTTCCCAATTTTTCCTCCACTTCTCTTATCTGCTTCTTAAGGTCCTCTATGGCCTGTAACCAGCTTGTATTTTCCTTTGAAGCATTTGGTGCAGGAGTTCTGACTTCACTGTTTTACTCCTGTTCCATGCTTTGCTCCTTTTTGTCCCCAAAATAGGAATGTAATGTTGGAATCTTCTATCTGCTTCGTTTCCTTTGCCTGCTCATTTTGCCACTCAATTACTTGACTTTTGAGCTTTTTGCCACAGTAGGACTCTGCCACCAGACAGGGGAGCTTTTGTCCCAAACACTGGGGTTTTCTCAGCTGCTGGAGGTATTAGATGGGTGCCCTCTCTGAGGTCTTCACACGCTCTGGCAAGCTGGACACACACCCTAGGACCTCTACCCTAGACTGCAATCCAAATCCAAGCAGGTTAAAGCAAGAGCAATTACCCCTCTGACTGGGGCTTGGTCCCCCTACGCTCTGCAGGCCAGGAGCTGAAGCCGCCACGTGGTACTGGCTGGCATCTCAGCGGCTTCTTGCCCTGGGGGTAAAAGCCATGCACTCCCACTTACTGGTCCCAAAGTCCAGACTGCATTGACCTCTCACTTTATCCTTTGCATCTATGTGTTGATAAATCTGGAAACGGCCATAGCTGCTGCTGATCTGGAGTCCCTCTGGCCAGCGGCTGGTCAGGCCCGCCCTTAGGCTAAAGCTTCAGCATGGGGTTGGGCTCGCCTCTGGGAGCGGTGGGCTGGACTCCTGCTGGCCTGCCAGGCTGTCCTCAGCGGGAGATTAACTTCTCTGTGTCATTTTGTGGGTTCTACAGCTCCAAAGTTTGTTTAGAGTCCCCTTTTTACATTTCCCTTGCCTCTTTTATATGAGATAATTTACCCCATTCTGTCTCTCCCCATCTCCTCTCATTATATTCCTCTCTCAACCCTCAATTTCACTTTTTAAGAATCATCCCTTCCTATTCAATTGGTTCTGTGACCTCTGTCTATGTATACCTGTACATATATATATATATATATATATACACACTCACATATGTATTCATATACCCATATACCCTCCTATATATACATATATATACATTTATATTCCCTTCAAATATTCTCATACCAAGAAAAATTTTATAAGTTATAATTATCATTTTTCCATGTAGGAATATAAATAGCTCGACTTTGATAAGTTCCTTATGATTTCTTTTCCCTGTTTACCTTCTCTTGCTTCTCTTGCTTCTTGTATCTGAATGTCAAATTTTCTATTCAACTCTGGTTTTTTCATCAAGAATGCTTGAAAGTCCTCTCTTCCATTGAATGACCATATTTTACCCTGAAACATAATACACAGTTTTGCTGGGTAGGTGATTCTTGATTTTAATCCCAGCTCCTTTAACATCCACAATATCATATTCCAAGGCCTTCAATCCCTCAGTGTAGAAGCTGCCAGATACCGTGTTATCTTTATTGTGTTTCCATAATATACAAATTGTTTCTTCTTGGCTGCTTGTAATATTTTCTCCTTGATCTGGGAATTCCAGAACCTGGCTATAATATTCCTAGGAGTTTTCTTTTTGGGATCTTTTTAAAGAGGTGATCGGTGGATTCTTTCAACCTCTATTTTGCCCTCTGGTTCTAAAACATCTGGGGAAATTTCCTTGAGAATTTCTTGGATGATGATTTCTAGGTTCTTTCTTTGATCATGGCTTTCAGGTAGTCCAGTAATTTTTAATGATCTCTCCTAGATCTATTTTCCAGGTCATTGGTTTTTCCAAAGAGATATTTCACATTATCTTCTATTTTTTTCATTTGTTTGAATCTGTTTAATAGTATTTTGTTTTCTCATAAAGTCACTAGATTCCATTTTCTCCAATCTAATTCTGAAGGAATGATTCTCTTCAGTGAGCTTGTGAGATCCTTTTTCCATCTGGCAAATTTGGCTTTTTAAGGCATTCTTCTCCTCATTGGCTTTTTGAGCCTCGTTTGCCATTTGAGTTAGTCTATTTTTTTTAAGATGCTATTTTCTTCAGTATTTTTTTGAGTCTCCTTTAGCAGGCTGTTGACTCTCTTTTCATGATTTTCTTGCATCATTGTCATTTCTCTTCCCAATTTTTCCTCCACTTCTCTTACCTGATTTTCAAAATCCTTCTTGAGCTCCTCCATGGCCTGTAACCTATTCATATTTTTCTTGGAAGCCCTTGATGCAGGAGTTCTGACTTCGCTGTCTTCCTACCGCTCCATACCTTAATTCTTTTTGTCCCCAAAAAATGATTGTATGGTCTAACAGAGCTTCCTCTGTTTGCTTATCTTGCCAGTCAATTACTTGACCTTTGAGCTCTTTGTCACGGTAGAACCCTGCTTCCAGAATGAGAGAGCTTTGTCCCAAATTGCTGGGGTTTTAGCAAATGTTGTCAGAGGTCTGAGGAGGGCGCCCTCTCTGTAGCCACCACAAGCTCTGGCACACTGGCCACACACCCCAGGACCATCACCCAACACCGAAATCCAGATCCAAGCAGATTAAAGCAAGAGCAATTATCCTCTGAATGGTTGCTTGGTCCCCCTAAGATTTGCAGGCCAGGAGCTCTGGAGACAGCCATGTAGCAGCAGCTGTAGCCACCACACTTCCACTACCTCATGCCCTGGGGGCAGGGTCTGGATCACACTCTTCCCTTACACAGTTCCAACAGAGATCCCCACTGACCTTTTACTTTTTCTTTGGCATTTATGGGTTGAGAAGTCTGCAAACTGTCACAGCTGCTGGTGATTCACACTCCTCAAGTCTGCTCTGGCCAGTCTGGGCCCCAGGTCAGGACCATCCGGGGCTCACATGGGACTGTGCTCGGCTTTCAGCCTGGTGTGATAGACCCTTTATGTCATCCTGCCAGGGTGGTTTCAGGGGGATATTTGTTCCTCTCTGTCACTTTGTGGGTTCTGTACCTCTAAAATTTATTTAGTCATATTTTACAAGTTTTGGAGATGGTTGTGGCCAGAGCTCATGGAATTTCCTACTTCTGCTCTTCCATCTTTGCTCTGCCCCCTGATGTAAGCATTTAGAAATATAAATTTTCCCATAATTAGTGCTTTGGCTGCATCCCATAAGTTGTTATATATTGTCTCATTGTGTTCATTCTCTCTTTTTTTGTTTTTGGAGGGCAATTGGGGTTAAGCAACTTGCCCACGTCACATGGCTAGTTTTTATGTCAAGCGTCTAAGACCGGATTTGAACTCAGGTCCTCCTGACTCCAGGGCCCGTGCTCTATTTACTGTGCCACCTAGCCGCCCTGTGCTCATTCTCTTTAATGAAATTATTGATTTTTTTTATTTATTCTTTGACCCACTCATTCTTTATGATTAGCTTATTTAGTTTTCCAATGAATTTTTAATTTGTCTCTTCCTGGCCTTTTATATAATATAATTTGTATTGCATCATGACCTGAAAAGTATACATTTAATATTTCTGCTTTTCTGCTTTTGGCTGTAATATTTTAATGCCCTAATACATGGTCAGTTTTTGTGAAGGTGACATGTTCCATACACTCTTTTCTGTTCCCCTTCATTTGAATGTTTGTGTTTCAAATTTGTTTCTTGTGAATAAAATGTTGGATTTTGCATTTTAATCTATTCTACTTCTTCTATTTTATAGGTGAGTCGATCCCATTCACATTCATGGTAATGATTGTTAATTATCTATTTTCTTCCATCCTTTGGTCATAATTGGAATTTAACAAAAGTGTAAATTGAGGGAAATCTCTAAGCAATATAACATTTATTAGCAGAGACATGAGGCCTGTCAATAAATAGGTCAGTGGATTGTCTCTATTTATGCCAAAGACCCCAACCAAAAGGACAATTCCCCTTTTATAGGTTTTGGGGATTACAGAACAAAGAACAGAACAAGGTAAATGACATCATGGAATTAAGGGCAACTTGATTGCTTATAGAGCTAAGGTGCAGAAAACAACACAGTAAGGAGTCTAGCATTGACTCCTGTTCTTTTTCTCATGAGACTAAGAATTGCTTATTGTTTAATAAGGTCATATACTAAATAGCAACCCAGATTTTTGGACAGCAAACCAGACATCTTGAAAGGATAGGTTGGAGAAGTAAATATATCAGGCCCGCCTCCTTTTCTTTCACACACATTTCCCAAGGTAAGCAAAATTCCACCACTCAAGAATCTATTGGTGATTAGCAGGAGAGCTGGATTTCTAAAATTAACCCATTACAGATGAATCCTGAATTAAGTTCAGAGACAAAGAATCATGACTTATGCAGTTTCAGGAAAAAAAGCAGTTGTAGGACAAAATCAAGTACTTATAAATAGCATAAGTAAGAAAATGATATAGGATAAATCTTAATATTTCTTTTTTTCTTTTTCTCAATTTATTTATCTTTAGTTTTCAACATTCATTTCCACAAGATTTTGAGTTACAAATTTTTCTCCCCATCTTTACGCTACTCCCCATCCCAAAATACCAAGCCTTCTGAATTCCCCTCCTCCCAATCTGTTCTCTCTTATATCCTCTCTCATCTTCCCCCTAATTTTCTAGTAGGGTAAGATGGATTTCTATACCCCAGTGGCTATATATCTTATTTCCCAGTTGCATGTAAAAAAAATTTTTTTTTACCATTTAAAACTTTGAATTCTAGATTCTTACCCTTCTTCCCTCCTCAACCATCCCCACTGGGAAGATAAGCAATTCAGTATAGGTTTTACATGTGTAGTCATGCAAAACATTTCCATAGTACTTACCGTGTTTCCCCAATAATAAGACACTGTCTTATTATTTTTTTGGACAGAAAAACACCAGAGGGCTTATTTTCAGGGAGGGCTTATTTTAATGAACATTGACAGCAATTTTAATAAACAGGTAAATGTGAACAAAAAAAGTACCTTTATTCAGTAATGATCATGTCATCTTCTTCAACAACATCGTCATAAGTGTCCATACCCTGAATTCCGTCCTGGATGTCTTGCACCTCCATTTCCTTCAGAAGAAGTGGACCCAATCTGTCATGTCCAGCAATATAGCTCTCTTTAAATGAATATGTCTTGTCCAGGTAACCTGCTCGTAGTGCCTTGGCGACACAGCTGTCAGTAATTTTATCCCATGACTTCTTCACCCAAGCCACGACTTCTTGCAGACAGGGCTTCACAAAGTTTCCACACTGATTTCTTTCCATTCTATTTTCAATGTAGTCATTGACTTCCATGCACAAATGGTCCTTGAATGGCTTGTTTATTGCAATATCAAGGGTCTGGAGATAGGCAGTCATTCCTGCAGGAATCATTACTTGATCTATTCTTCTCTCTGCAAGGAAGTTCTTCATTTCTTTAGCGCGGTGAGTGCTGGCTGAATCCCAGACTATCAGACCTCTTTGGTTACCTCGCATAACAAGTGGCAGCATTAAATCAACCCACTTTCTTATAACGGCTTATGTACACCAGGCTTTTCGGTTTTAAGAACGTAAATGCCAGATACACGTTCAATCTTATCTTTCTTGCCCTTACTGATGATTAGAGGTGTGGCTTTCTTTCCATCCAAACGAATTGCCAAAACACAGGTGACCCATGCACTTTCATAGCCAGTGGTGGGAATGTAGATTGACGTTGCACCCCTGTGATGAATTGTTGTTTGAGATCCTTGTCCCATAAACACTGCAGTTTCATCCATAGCAATCATATTGCAGGTTTGGTACTTGGAAATGTCGATCCTATCAATAAAGGACTTGCATACAAGTGCACATTTAATAACTTCAGCATCTTCCAGCTTAAACAGTGTTGTTGATCTTCTTAGGGACAGTTCATACCGTTGAAGGAAACCGTCCAACCAGTGTTGTGATGCTTTGAATCCTTCTGAGACCATTTCAAACTCTGGTGCCATTGAAAGGGCAAATGCTTGAATATCAGCCCTGCGCACAACCAAGGCCTTTGCTCTCCTGTCAGCAATCCATTCACCAATGAGGATCTGCAAGTCAGGATATAAGGGCTGCCGACCTGATCCAGACCTGCGCTTTTTCCCTTTTCCCTCATCCACCTGTTGATTGAGGTTATTCTAATCTGCTCTCCATTTTCTGACCATCCGAAGATCCAAAAGTTTTTCTTTACAGAAAACTGCAAGATTCTTGCCATGTGACTCCTCTACAATTGATTTCTTATACTCAACAGTATAGCTCTTCCTTTTTGTACTCATGTCTGGGGGTCAAAACAGACAGAATAATAAAATTATGACCATCAGTCCTTCTTTTCACTCCATCATGCCCCCTGAGTTCTTTTTTCCTCCATCATGCCCTTTTTATCCTCCATTATGCCCCCTCACTCCCGCTTACATACCGGGTTTTAATATTGTCCTGCCTCAGCTCTCCTCCACAGCGCTGCTCTCAATGGGGCCAGCAAGCAAATCACTGGGGTAGAACAGGATGATGCGCTCACTGCTGCAGCTCTGATTGGATACAGCTCGGAGCGCGGCGTGCGTTTCACCCGGGGAGGGGGGGGACAGTGCATACAGAGGGTACCGTAATGTAGCGTGTAGCGCAGGGGATCACCTTCACTACAGTAGCAATCTCAATAGGGCTTATTTTCGGGGGAGGGCTTATTTTCAGGATAGGTCTTATTATCGGGGAAACACGGTATATTGTGAAAGACTAACCATATTTCCCTCCATCCTATCCCAACCCCCCACTTATTCTATTTTCTCCTTTTACCCTGTCCCTTTTCAAAAGTGTTTGCTTCTAACTACCCTCTCCCCCAATCTGCCCTCCCTTCTATCATACCCCCTCTTATGCCCTCCCACCTACTTTTCTGTAGGATAAGATACCCAAATGAATGTGTATGTTATTCCCTCCTTAAGCCAAATTCAATGGGAGTAAGGTTGACCCATTCCCTTTCACCTTCCTGCTCTTCCCCTCCATTTTTCTCCAGTTTTCTCTTGTCTCTTTTATATGAGATAATTTACCCTAATCTGTCTCTCCCTTTCTCCTTCTCCCATTAAATTCCTCTCACCTCTTAATTTTATTTTTTAGATATCATTCCTTCATATTCAACTCATCCTGTGTCCTCTGTCTATGTATAAATGTACATACATATGCACACCCTCACGTATATATTTATACACACCTACATCGTCTTATACATACATATATATTCCCTTCAACTATCCTAATACTGAGAAAAGTCTCATGAGTTACAATGATCATTTTTCCTTATACGAATGTAAATAGTTCAACTTTAATAAGTTCCTTATGATTTCTTTTTCCTATTTACCTTCTCATGCTTCTCTTCTTGTATTTGAAAGTCAAATTTTCTGTTCAGCTCTGGTTTTTTTCAAGAATTCTTGAAACTCCTCTATTTCTTTGAATGACCATATTTTCCCCTGAAGCATTATACTCAGTTTTGCTGGATAAGTGATTCTTGGTTTTAATCCTAGCTCCTTTGACCTCTGGAATATCATATTCCAAGACCTTTGATCCCTTAATATAGAAGATTCTAGGTCTTGTGTTATCCTGATTGTGTTTCCACAATACTCAAATTGTTTCTTCCTGACTGCTTGCGGTATTTGCTCCTTGACCTGGGAACTTTGGAATTTGGCTTTAATATTCCAAGGAGTTTTCTTTTTGGAGTCTTTTTCAAGAGGCGATCGGTTAATTCTTTCAATTTCTATTTTGCCTTCTGGTTCTAAAATATCACTGCAGTTTTGCTTGATAATTTCTTGAAAGATGGTGTCTCTTTTTTTGATCATGGCTTTCAGGTAGTCCAATAATTTTTAAATAATCTCTCCTGAATCTATTTTCCATGTCATTGGTTTTTCCAGTGAGATATTTCACATTGCTTTCTAATTTTTTTGTTGATAATTACTTTTATTTATTTATTTAAGAAATTTTTGGTCTTCATTAATTTGTTTTTTTACTTTTAGTTTACAAGATTCAATTCCACAATTCCTTGAGTTTTAAGTTTTCACTCCCTCCCTCTCCTGCCCCTCACCGTGATGGCATACAATCAAGTATAGGATTTGCAAATACTTTTGCATTAGACATTAGTCAGGTTATAAAGACGAATTGTATCAGATGGAATGAAAAATGGGAAAGAGGAAACAAAACCAAAAAGAAGAAGAAAAAAGTCCAGTAGTTTGATTCAATCTGGATTCAAACTCAGTTCTTTCTAGTTCTTTCTCTGGATGTAGACATCTCTCTCCATAATGAGTCTTTGACTTATAACACTGGATTGCTGAGAAGAGTTCAGTCTATCAAAGTTGGTTGTTACACATACATTGTGTCTGTAATTGTGTACAAATTTCTCCTGGCTCTACTCTTCTCACTCAGCATCAGTTCGTATAAGCCTCTCCAGGTAAATATGAAGTCCATTGTAAGGGTTATGGGATTTAAAGATCTTCCATGCCCCATTGGACTTGCTGACGTAGCAGGAAGGGGCGGGGCAAGAGGAAGCGGAAGCCAAGCTATCATTCCTGTGGTGGCTGGCAGTGGTGGCGACAGCGGCAGCAGAGGCAGCGGCAGCGCAAAGCCCTTTTTTTCAGTTAGCCAGAATTTCTGCTAAGGACTCCTGCTGAGGACTGCCAGGGGCCAGAGCTGCTGGGAGAGCGCTCCCCGGACGCTGGGTAGTTGCTGTGAGTGGGGAGAGGAGGACCTTTGCCTGAGGTAGCCTGTTCTGTTTCAAAGGCTTGAAAATGTGGGTGCTTTCTTCTTTATCTACCTGTGCCAATGTCATAACTACTCTGATGGCTTTCACTTTCTGGTTTTGGGACTCAGTCTTTTGGTATCTTAATAAATTTTCTAGTTTATTCCCCTATATGGCAAGCATGATGTATTTTGTGATGGATAATTATATCAGCATATTTGTAATCTCTATAGGCATTGTGAATATGGCATTGCTGATACATCCATCTGCTCCTCGTTTCTTAAAACACAATAATATTCCATTACATGCATATACCACAACTGATTCAGCCATACCCCAATTGATGGGCATCCCCTTAATTTCCAATTCTTTGCCACCACAAAAAGAGCTGCTATAAATATTTTTGTACATATGGGTTTTCCTCCCACTTCTATGATCTCTTTGGGATACAATCCTAGAAGTGGTATTGTTGGGTCAAAGGGTATGAAATTATTTATAGCCCTTTGGGCATAACTCCAGATTGCTCTCCAGAAAGATTGGATCAGTTCACAACTCCACCAGCAATGCATTAGTGTTCCAATTTGCCCACATCATCCTCTCCAGCATTTGTCATTTTGCTGTTTTGTCATCTTAGCCAGTCTGACTGGTGAGATGTGGTACCTCAGAGTTGTTTTGATTTGCATTTCTCCAATAGTGATTTAGAGCATTTTTTCATATGCTTTTAGATATCTTTAATGTCTTCCTCTGAAAACTGCCTGTTCATATCCTTTGACCATTTATCAATTGGGGAGTGATTTGTATTCTTATAGATTTGACTCAGTTCTCTGTATATTTTAGAAATGAGTCCTTTATCAGAGACATAGGTTGTAAAAATTCTTTCCCAGTTTCCCACTTCCCTCTTAATCTTGGTTACATTGGCTTTGTTTGTACAGAAGCTTTTCAATTTCATGTAAATAAAGTTATCCTTTTTGCATTTTATAATGCTCTCTATTTCTTGTTTGGTCATAAAGTCTTCCCTTCTCCACAGACCTGAAAGGTAAACTGTTTCCTTTCCGAGATTGTTTAGAGTATCAACCTTAATACCTAGATCATGCACACATTTAGACTTAATTTTGGAATATGGTGTTAGATAATGGTCCATGCCCAGTTTCTGCCATACTATATTCCAGTTTTCCCAGCAATTTTGTCAGATAGTGAGTTCTTATCCCAAAAACTGGGGTCTTTGGGTTTATCAAACAATAGATTACTGTAGTCATTGACTGCTGAATCTCATGTGCCCAGTCTATTCCATTGGTCCACTACTCTATTCTTCAGCAAGTACCAAGTAGTTTTGATGACTGCTGCTTTATAATACAGATTAAAATCTGGTATAGCTAGTCCACATTCCCTAGCACTTCTTTTCATTAATTCCATCAATATTCTGGACGGTTTGTTCTTTCAAATGAATTTTGTTACTATTTTTTCTAGCTCAATAAAATAGTTTTTTGGTAAATTGATTGGTATGGCACTAAATACATAATTTAATTTAGGTAAAATTATCATTTTTTTTTAGTATAAGCTCGACCTAGCCACGAGCTATTGATATTTTTCCAATTAGTTAGATCTGACTTTATTTGTGTGAAAAGTGTTTTGTAGTTGTGATCATATAGGTCCTGGGTTTGTTTGGGCAGGTAGATTCCCAGATATTTTATAATGTCTACAGTAACTTTAAATGGGATTTCTCTTTCTATCTCCTTTTACCTTTACCCTGTGCATATTCCCTTGTTTCAGATGTGTTTCTTGTAGACAGCACATTGTAGGATTATGGTTTTTAATTCATTCTGCTATCGACCTCTGTTTTACGGGAGAGTTCATCCCATTCACGTTCACATTAATGATGACTATCTGTCTCTTTCCCTCCATTCTATTCCCTCCCCTGCTTATGTTTTTGTTTCTTCCTTCTCCCTTCCCCTCCTTAAGGGTTTTCCTTTTGACCACCACCTCTCTCAGTGTTCCCTCCCTGCAACTCCCCCTTCTTTGCCTACCCTCTCCCCTTACTACTGTTTCTCTCCTTTCTAATCCCCCCTTTTTATCCTCCCCTTACCCTCCTACTGCCTATAGTACACAATAGATTTTTATACTTATCAGAGTATGTTATTCCCCCTTTGACCCCAAACCAATGAGAGTAAATTTCTTACAGTGCTCCTCTCCCTCCCTCCTTTCCCTCTATTCAATGAGTTTTTGTATCTTTTCCTGTTAAAATCTTAAACTTAACCCATTATGTTGATCCCTCTTTAAACCAGAACCAGTGAGAATAATGTTCAAATGATGTTCCTCTCCCTCTTTCTTTCCCTTCTACTATATTGTGTTTTTATGCCTCTTTGTATGGCATGATTTACCTTTTTCTGTCTCATCCTTTCCTTTTATCCATTACAGTCCCTTTGACCCCCTTAATAAGATTTTTTTTATCATCAGATTAGTTCATTTATACCCACACCCTCTATGTATAACCTTTTTAAAGGTCATGATAATCATATAAATTTCAATATTGACAGTTATCACCTTCTCATATAGGGATGTAAACATTTTGCTCTTATTGCATCTCAGGTTATGTGCATGTGTGCATGAGTGTGCATGTGTGTATGTGTGAGTGTGTATTTTCCTTGTTTACCTTTTTATGTCTTTGTTGTGTCTTGTAATTGGAGATCACATTTTCCATGGAGCTCTGGCTTTTTCATCAGGAAAGTCTGGAAGTCCCTTATTTCATTAAATGACCATCTCCTTGCCTGAAAGATTATGCTCAGTTTTGCCAGGTAGTTAATCCTTGGTTGCAGTCCTAGATCTTTTGCCTTACGAAATATCAAATCCCAATCCCTCTGATCTTTTAATGTGGAAGCTGCTAGGTCTTGTGTTATCCTGACTGTAGTTCCACAATATTTGAATTGTTTCTTTTTGGTTTCTTGCAGTATTTTCTCCTTAATCTTGTAATTCTGGAATTTGGCTACTATATTTCTTGGAGTTTTCGATTTGGGATCTCTTTCAGGAGGAGACCAGTGAATTCTTTTGAAAACTATTTTACCTTCTGATTCTAGGAGAATGTTGTCCAGGCTGCTTTTTTCATCATGGCTTTCCAGTAGACCAGTAATTCTTAAGTTATCTCTCCTGGATCTGTTATCCAGGTCAGTTGTTTTTCCAATGAGATATTTTACACTTTCCTCAATTTTTCAGTCTTCATGTTTTGTTTGATTGATTCTTGGTGCATCACAGAGTCCTGAGCTTCGATTTGATTGATTCTAATATTTAGTGAATTATTCTCTTCGGTTAGTTTTTGAAGGTCTTTTTGTAGGGAGATATTTTCTCCAATTAGTTCACTAATTTTATTTTTTAAGGATTTGTTTTCTTCGGTGTGACTTTTTTCCAATTTGGCCACTGTAGATTTAAATTTATCTTCTGCCTCTCTAATTTGGGTTTTAAAATCTTTCTTGAGCTCCTCCAAGAATGCTTTTTGGGCTTGATAGCAGTTCATATTAGCTTCTGTGGTGTCAGGTATGAGTATAGAGTCCATGTTGTCCTCTGTATTTGGTTGTTCTTGCTCGCTATAATAAGCTCTAATCGATTTTTTTGCCTTTCCCTTCTCCTCAGCTTTTTTCCTTCCCATTGTAATTTCCTATTTCCTATTTTCTCAGTCTTCGAGCTAAGATCCTGGTTGTTGACTTTGTGTGCTGTAGCCTCTGGGTGTCTAGATTGAGGCCAAAGCCAGGACTCTCAGTGTTTCCCCTGAGTTACTGCTGAGGCTCACAGAGTAATCTATGGGGGAGGGGTGGTCTGGCCCCTTCAGATTTCTGCCTCTATGCCCCTGGGCCACAGCGCAGACAGGCTTTTACTGGTCAGGTGAGGTGGGGCTTGTTGGGACCTCTCCCCTCTTCTCTTCAGACTCCTTGCTGCCTCAGTTACACCCTTTCTCAGTGACTCCTAAGCCTGAGGCTGTTTTCGCTAATTCAAGATTTTAATCTGAGTGGGAAGTTTATCTCTGGGTTTCCTTGGTCAGGGAGAGGGAATCAGGGAGCAGCCAGAGTTTACTTTGCCATCCTGGCCCCTGGAAAATCAGGCAGGTGATTTTTAAACTTCCAGGCTAGGGACTGATAACTCCAGGAGAAGCTCCTGTCTCTGCTGCGGGGCCCTGAGATTTCTCTTACCCAGCTCCAATGGATCCTCCCGTTCCCTGGTGAGATGCTTGTGAGACAGCTGCAAATTGCCCTTGGGGTGGGTGAGTTTGCTGGCTGGGGCTCCTTCTCTCTCTGTTGTTGTCAGCTCTCTAGTCTGAGCTGCTGCAGCTTCCACGTGCTCCATGCTCCCCCAGCCCAGACCCACGTGGGCCCTCTCCTGGGCTGGATTATGCCACACTCTGTCTTCCAGTGGATTCTGACACTCCAAAATCCGTTCAGATTTACTTTTTAAAGTTTAGTGACAAGATTCACAGAGGAGCTTAGAAAAGTTACTGCTTCCTTTCCACCATCTTGGCTCCACCCAGCCTTCTATTTTTTCATTTGTTTGGATCTGTTTTATAGTATCTTGATTTATCATAAAGCCATTAGCTTCTAGTTGCTCAAATCTGTTTTTGAAGAAATTATTCTTTTCAGTGAGTTTTTGAAATTCCTTTTCCATCTGGACAAATCAATTTTTTAAGGCATTCTTCTCTTAATTGTTTTTTTGGGGTCTCTTTTGCCATTTAAGTTAGTCTATTTTTTAAGGTGCTATTTTCTTCAGTATTTTTTTGAGTCTTCTTTAGCAGGCTGTTGACTCTCTTTTCATGATTCTCTTGTATCATCCTCATTTCTCTTCCCAGTTTTTCCTCCACTTCTCTTACTTGATTTTCAAAATCCTTCTTGAGCTCCTCCATGCCTATATCCAGTTCATATTTTTCTTGGAAGCCCTTGATGCAGGAGTTCTGACTTTGCTGTCTTCCTCCCGCTCCATTCCTTGATCCTTTTTGTCCCCAAAAAGGGATTCTATGGTCTGACAGTGCTTCTTCTGCTTACTTGACCTTTGAGCTCTTTGCCACAGGAGAACCCTGCTTCCAAAATGAAGAGAGCTTTGTCCCAAATTGCTGGGGTTTTAGCAAATGTTGTCAGAGGTCTGAGGAGGGTGCCCTCTCTGTAGCCACCACAAGCTCTGGCACACTGGCCACACACCCCAGGACCACACCTAAGAGCGTGATCTAGATCCAAGCAGATTAAAACAAGAGCAATTACCCTCTGAATGGTTGCTTGGTCCCCCTAAGATCTGCAGGCCAGGAGCTCTAGAGACAGCCATGCAGTAGCAACTGTAGCTGCACCTCTTCTTGGCCCAAGGGCAGGGGCTGGACCACACTCTTCCTTTACCCTGTTCCAACAGAGTTCCCCACTGACCTACTTTCTCTTTTGTATTTATTGGTTGAGAAGTCTGGAAACTGCCACAGCTGCTTGTGATTCATTCTCCTGAAGTCTGCTGGCCATTGTTGGTCAGGACTGCCCTGGGGCTGGAACCACACGGCTCATGCAGGACTGTGATTGGCTCCCAGCTCAGTTTGATAGACTCTTCCTGTTGGCCTGCCAAGCTGGATTCAGGGGGAGATTTGTTTCTCTCTGTCTCTTTGTGGGTTCTGTAGCTCTAAAATTTGTTTAGATTCATTTTTTTACAGGTATTGGAAGTGGTTGGAGCCAGAGCCCATGCCAAGTTTGTGCTTTTACTCTGCCCTCAATCTTAATTTTCTCACTTTCTAGAGGTGGAGCCAAGATGATAGAGAAAAGGCTTGAACTTGCCTGAGCTCTCCCAAGTTCCCCTTCAAACATCTTTAATGCTTCAAAACAAATTCTGGAGCAGCAGAACACACAAAAGGATGGAGTGAAATCATTTTCCAGCCAATACAGCTTAAAAGGATTGTAGGAAAGGTCTCTCTCACTCAGGTAAAAGAAGAATGCAGCCCAGGACATATGGTATTTGATGAACCAGCCAGAGACCCCTAGCTCTAGCCCAGGTCAGCACCTGAGGCCCCATAACTCTGGTGTAACAGTCCAAGTAACCCCAGCTTAGCAGGCCAGCAGCCAGTTCTAGAGGACCTGGTATAGCAGTTAAGTGGCCAGGTCCCTGGGCCCCCAGTGCAAGGAACTTGGGACAGTGCCCTCTGTACCCCAGAAGAAGAGCTCAACTTAAAAATCATCAAATAGTCTGGAAAGTGAGCAAAAAAAAATCCTGACCAAAGAAAGTTATCGTGGCTGCAGGAAAGATTAAAATCCAAATTTAGACGATGACAACAATGTCCTGTAAGATCAACCTGTAAGACCTCAAAAAGTATTTTAAAAATCAAATAAGTTGGTAGAAGAAAAATTGGGAAAAGAAATGACTGTTATGCAAGATAATCAGGAAGAAAGAATCAACATCTTGGTAATGGAAGCACAAAAAATGGGAAAAAGTGTATAAAAATTAATTGAAGAAAACATCTTCTTAAAAGATAGAACTGACAGAATGGAAAAGGAAGTACAAAATCTGCTGAAGAAAATAACTCCTTGTAAAGTAGAATTGACCAAACAGAAAAGGAGGCACAAAACTCCACTGAAAATAATCAACTTCTTAAAATAGTAGAATTACCCAGATGGAAAAAGAGATGCAAAATAAAAAATAGAATCTACCAATTCAAAAAGGAGGTTTAAAAGTTAACTGAAGAACATAGCTCCTTCAAGATTAGAATTGGGTAAGTTGAAGCTAATGACTCCATGAGATATCAATAGTCAGTTGAACAAAATCAAAAGAATGAACAAAATTGAAGAAAATATGAAATATCTTATTGGAAAAATAACTGACCTGGAAAGTAAATCTGGGAGAGATAATTTAAGAATTATTGGACTACCTGAAAGCCATAATAATAATAATACAAAAAGCAAAACAGCCTGGTTAGCATCTTTCAAGAACTTATCAAAGAAACCTGTCCGGATATCCTAGAACCAAAGGGTAAAATAGAAATTAAAAGAATCCACAAATAACCTTCTGAAAGAGATTCCCAAATGAAAACTCCCAAATTTATAGCCAAATCCCAAGCTCCCAGGTCAAGGAGAAACTACTTCAAGCAGACAGAAAGAAATTATTTAGGTACTGAGGAGTCACAGGATTTAACAACTTCTACATTAAAAGGTCAGAGGGTTTAGAATATGATATTCCAGAAGGCAAAGGAGCTTGGACTGCAACCAAGAATCACCTATTCAGTGAAAATGAGCATCAACCTTCAAGGGAAAAAATGGATATTCAGTGAAATTGAGGACTTTCAAATAGTCCTGATGAAAAGATCAAAGTTAAACAAAAATTTCTATTTTCAAATACAAGGCTCAAGGAAAACATAAAAAGGTAAATATGAAAGAGAAATCATAAGTTATTCATATAATATATGTTATATATATATTATATAAGGTTAACTGTTTGCTTCCCTTCACAGGAATATGATACTTGTAACTCTTAAGAACTGTGTCACTATTAAGACAGTTAGAAGGAGTATACATAGAGTGCAATTATAAGTTGACTTTGATGGCGTTAATAAAAAAAAATTAGGGTTGAAAAAGAGGATTGCATTGGGAGAAGAGGAAAGGGAGAGGTAGAATGAGGTAAATAAATGGTCTCACATGAAGAGGCATGAAAGACCCATACATTGGAGGGGTAAATAGAGGGACAGAGAGGTTGAGCATTCCTTAAAATTTACCCTCATCAGATTTGGCTCAAAGAGGGAATAGCACACACACAGTTGGTATATAAATTCATCTTACTTTATAAAGAAGCAAGATAAGAAACGGTGGAGAGGGACTGATAGAAGGGAGGTTAGAAGCAAAACACCAGTGATGAGGAACAGGTAAAAGGAGAGAGAGAAGTATAAATAGGGAAAAAATTAGGATGGAGGGGAATACACAGTAATCATAACTGAATATAGATGGGATGGACTCACCCATAAAATGGAAGTGCATAGCAGAGTAGATTAAAAATAAAAAACAGAATCCTGTAACATATTGTTTACAAGAAACACATCTGAAGCAGAAAAAGACACACGGAGTAAATGTAAAAAGCTAGAGCAGAATCAGTTATATTTCAGCTGAAGTTTAAAAAAAAGCAGGTGGAGTAATTCATGATCTTAGACAAGGTAAAAGCAAAAATAGATCTAATAAAAAGATATAAGAAAGGAACCTAACTCTTACTAAAAGGTACCATAGGCAGTGAAGTATTACCGTGTTTCCCCGATAATAAGACCTATCCCGAAAATAAGCCCTCCCCTTACTGTGTAAGATTCCTCTAAAATAAGCCCTCCCCCAAAAATAAGCTCTATTGAGATTGCTACTGTAGTGAAGGTGATCCCCTGCGCTACACACTACATTATGGTACCCTCTGTATGTACCGTCTCCCCCCCCCCCCCGGGTGAAACGCACACCGTGCTCCGAGCTGTATCCAATCAGAGCTGCAGTAGTGCGCGCGTCATCCTGTTCTTCCCCAGTGATTTGCTTGCTAGTGCCATTGAGAGCAGTGCCGCGGAGGAGAGCTGAGGCAGGACAACATAAGCCCTACCCTGAAAATAAGCCCTCTGGTGTTTTTCTTTCCAAAAAAATAATAAGACAGTGTCTTATTATCAGGGAAACACAATATCAATAATAAACATATATGCACCAAATGGTATAGCATTCAAATTTCTAAAGGAGAAGCTAAATAAGTTATAGGAGGAAATGTACAGTAAAACTATACTAGTGAGGGAACTTCAACTTCCCTCTCTCAGAACTAGATAAATCTAACCACAAAATAAGAAAGAAGTTAAGGAGGTAAATAGAATTTTGGAAAAGTTAGATATGATAGACCTCTGAAGAAAATTGAATGGTGATAGAAAGAAATATAAATTTTTCTCAGTGGTACATGGCACCCACGCAAAAATTGACCATGTATTAGGGCATAAAATCTTTACAGTCCCATGCAGAAAAACAGAAATATTAAATGCATCGTTTTTGGGTCATGATGTAGTAAAAATTACATTTGATAAAGGACCATGGAAAGATAGATTAAAAATTAATTGGGAACTAAATAATCTAAACCTAAAGAATGAGTGGGTCAAAGAAGAAATCACAGAAACAATCAATAATTTCACTGAAGGGAATGAACACAATGAAACAATATATCAAAATTTATGGGATGCAGCCAAATCAGTACTTGGGGTAAATTTATACCTCTAAATGCTTACATCAATAACATAGAGAAACAGCAGCTCATTGAATTGGAAATGCATATTAAAAAAACTAGAAAAAACACAAATTGAAAGTCCCCAATTAAACACCAAATTGGAAATCCTGAAAATCAAAGGAGAGATTAGTAAGATTGAATGAAGGAAAACCATTGAACTAAAAAATAAAACTAAGAGTTGGTTTATTGGGGGGGACCCAATAAAATAGAAAAAAAAAAGTTAATTTGATTTAAAAAAATAAAAATAAAACCAAATTACCTGTATGAAAAATAAAAATGTATGAATTCACCATTAATGAGGAAATTAAAGCAATAATTGGGAACTATTTTGTCCAATTATATGGCAATAAGTCCTACAATCTAAGTGGTGAAACAGATGAATATTTCCAAAAATTTGAATGCCCAGATTGACAGAAGAAGAAATATAATACCTAAATAACTTCATCTAAGAAAAAGAAATTGAACAAACCATTAATGAACTCCCTAAGAAAAAATATCCAGGGCCAGAAGGACTCACAAGTGAATTCTACCAAACATTTAAAGAATAATTAGTTCCACTACTATAAAAACTATTTGGAAAAATAGGTGGAGTCCTACCAAATTCCTTTTATGACACATATAATGGTTTTTATGCCTAAATCTTGAAGAACCAAAACAGAGAAAACTATAGGTCAATTTCCCTAATGAAAATTTATGTAAAAAATGTAAAATACTAGGAAGGATATTACAGCAGTATATCACAGGGACCATAAATTATGATCATGTGGAATTTATACCAGGAAAGTTGGACTGGATCATTATTAGGAAAACTATTAACATAATTAACCATAAAAGTCAGAAAACCAACAGAAATCATATGATTATGTCAAAAGATGCAGAAAAAGCATTTTGATAAAATACAGCACTCACTTCTATTAAAAACTCTAGAGAGATGGAGCAGCCAGGTGGCTCAGTGAGTAAGAGCACCAGCCCCAGAGTCGGGATGACCTTGGATCGAATCAGGGCTCAGATACTTACCACCGCACCCAGAAATAACTGGCCGTGTAACCTTGAGCAAGTCACTTAACCCCAGTTGCTTTAAAAAAAAAAACTCTAGAAAGCATAGGAATAATGGAACTTTCCTTAAAATGATAAGTATCATCTATCTAAAACCATCAGCAAGCATTATCTGTAGTGGGTATAATCCAAAAGCCTTTCCTAAGATTCAGGTGAAGCAAGGATGCCCATTATCATCGGTATTCTTCAGTAGTGTACTAGAGATGTTAGCTATAGCAATAAGAGAAGAAAAAAATTGAAGGAATTAGAATAGGCAGTGAGGAAACAAAACACTCTTTGCAGATGATATAATGGTATACCTAAAGAATCTAGAGAATCAACTAAAAACTAGTTGAAATAGTTAATAACTTTAGCAAACCTGCAGGATATAAAATAAACCCATATAAACCATCAGCATTTCTGTATATTACTAACCAAGTCCAGGAGCAAGAGAGAAGAATTCTTTTTAAAATAACTTTAGACAGTATAAAATACATGGGAGTGTACTTGCCAAGAAAAACCCAGAAACTATATGGATACTATTATAAAACACTTTTCATAGAAATAAAGTCTGATCTAAACAATTGGAAAAATATTAATTGCTGATGGCTAGACCAAGCCAATATTAGATGACAATTCTACCTAAGTCACTTTATTTACTCAGTGCTGTACCAATCAAACTACAAAAAAAAAATTATTTTATAGATTTAGAAAACATCCTAAAAATAAAGCTGGAAAAAATCCTAGCCCTCTGATAAATGCCTCATTTCTTAGTGTCTTTGATAAATGCCTCATCTGGAAGACCAAAAGGTCAAGAATATCAGGAGATTAATGAAAACAAAATGTGAAAGAAGGTGGCCAAGCAGTACCAGATTGCAAACTGAATAATAATCAAAACTATCTAGTGCTGGCTAAGAAATGAGTGGTGGTTCAGTAAAGAATAGATTGAATACAAAAGACTCAGTAGTATTTGAGTATACGTAGTGCTTGATAAATGTGAAGATCTAAGCTTTTGGAACAAGAACTCACAATTTGACAAAAACTCCTAGGAAAACTGGAAAACAATTTGGCAAATCTAGTTATAGACCGCCATCTTAGACTGTGTTACCAATATCAAAATGGATACATGATTTAAACATAAAGGGTGATACTATAGGCAGATTAGGAGAGCAAAGAATGGTTTACTCCCTCAGATCTATAGAGAAGGCAAGAATTTATTACCAAACAAGAGATAGAGAGCGTTACTAAATGTACATTGAACAGCTTTGATAATATTAAATTTTGCACAAACAAAACTAAGATGAGAAAGAAAGTAGGAAGCTGGGAAACACATTTTATAATTAGTGTCTCTGATAAATGCCTCATTTCTTAGATAACAGAGAACTCATTCAAATCTATAAGAGACTGAGTCATTCCCTAGTTGGTAAATGGTCAAAGGATATGAACAGGCAGTTTTCAGATAAAGAAATTAAAGCTATCTATAGTCATATAAAAATTCTTTAAATCACTCATGATTAGAGAAATGCAAATTAAAAGAACTCCCGAGGTACCACATCATACTTATCAAATTGGTTAATATGACAAAAATGAAAATACTAAATGTTGGAGGGATAATGGGAAAATCGGGGCACTATTGTACTGTTGGTGGAGATGTGAACTGACCAAGCCATTTTGAAAGCAATTTGGAACTATCCCCAAAGAGCTACAAAACCATGCATACAAAACCTTTGACCCAGCAATATAACTACTAAGTTTGCATCCCAAAGAGATTAAAAAAAAAAGAAAAAGACCTCTATACACATATTTATAGCATCTCTTTTTGTGGTGTCAAATAATTGGAAATTGAGGGAATGCCTATCAATTGGAGAATGGCTAAATATATCTGATTGTGATGGAGTGGTCTTGACCTATAAGAAATAACAGGGAGAATGATCTCAGAAAAACCTAGAAAGATTTACATGAACTGATGCAAAGTGAAATGAGCAGAGCCAGGAATACTTTGTACATAGTGACAGCAATATTGTATGATGATCACCTGTGAATGACTTAGCTTTTCTCAGCAATACAGTGATTTAAGACAATTCTGAAAGACTTATGATGAAAAATGCTATCCATTTCCAGAGAAAGAACAGATGGAATCTGAATGCAAATCAAAGCATTCTTTTAAAAGCTTAATATTTCTGGGGTTTGTTTTTTTGTTTTTTGTTTTGTTTGTTTTCTTTTACCACGTGACTAATATGGAAATACCTCTATCAAATTGCTGCCCTTGTCAGGGAGGGGAAAGGGTAGGGAGGGAGAGAATTTGGAACTCAGAATTTTTAAAAAGAATATTAAAAAGCATCTTTATATGTAGTTAAGTAAAAATCAAATGTAAACAAATATATTTTTAAAATAACCCCCAAAAATGTGCAATACTAGATTAAAAACACTTATACCAGAATTCAAAATTCAGAAAAAAAACAAATTATAGTTCTACTTCATATAGCAAATTCCGCTGCTGAGAGCAGTGTAGAATTGTTTTTCATGTTCTGATAAGGTAACAATAAACAACAATAAATGAAAGCATTTATCTAAAGTTCTATACTGTACAGTACTAATCATCATTTTTCTTTTCTAGTTTAAATATCCTGTTACAAAAATTATCAGAAATTAAGAAAATAATCACATTCTGGAGCTTTATACAAAAAAATGAATATATGGTATTTTACTCATAACCCAAAAAAACACTGGCTTCTGATAGCCTACATAATATAAGGTATTACATATCAGTGCTTATAGTAAAAAGAAAAAATCTCTTCAAAGGGGACCTATTAATCCTAAGTTAAAGCTGTAACTTCATTTCATATTATTTCAGGTGTGATTTCATCACTTTTATAATTAGTAATTAGACAAATCTTCATATAAATCACTGCTATGCCATAAACAAACTTATTAGCCATCTCCCACTTTAGTTATGACCATTTATTTTGGAGGACAGGCTCTTACTTCCTTAGTAAGCCAATTCAGTATTTTCAAGACTCCTGTTAATCACACACATTCTCACAACTCCTTTCACAGACTGAAGATCCGGAGGACCTGGCTAGTCCCCAAGGAATGTCACAGATAGTGAGAGTTTACAAGGTTGGATGTACTTTCCCAAACACTAAGTAATTATTATTAGTTATTTTAAAGCAAACTATGCCCAAAGCAAATATTTAAAACCAGTTTAAACTAATTTTAACCATAGTGATAAAAGTCTCTAATAAGCGATAGCGCAAATTTATAATTGCACAGCATTCAGGTCAAAAGAGATATTAATGTTCTACTGATATAATTGCATCTCCATCTAGATATTATTTTTCACATTAACAGCATTTTTATTTCCCAAAATTATGTATAAAATATTAGGAGCATTATAATCACATAAAATAATATCATGGATTTAAAACAAAAATTTATTGTCAATCTAAAGGCATTAATCTAGTTGAGCGTATTTCTGAGTCTTCTTGCAAAAAATAACATTTCATTTGTTTATCAGTTTAGTCATTCTCTACAAGTTCTATTCAGAGACCAGTATAATTATTATCATATTATAGTTATAAAGGTGGTGAAAAGCATCACCATTTTCAGAGCACAGATCAAACATGCTATTAATATTTTTCCAATTAATTTATTTCTATATTCTCCACTTGTTATACAAACCTAGTGTAAATTAAGCCTTTTAATTTTAAAGTATTTAGTATATCAGCCAGCTCCATTGATTTAAATGACCTAATTTTGATAGATTAAACTTATAATTTATAGTCTTACAATCTATACACATTTTTCCTTAATACTTTTTTTTTCTTTTTTGCTTTTTGAAAGGGGGATGGCAGGGCAATTGGGGTTAAGTGATTTGCAGTAGGTCACATGACTTGTAAGTGTTAAGTGTCTGAGGCTGGATTTGAACTCAGGTCCTCCTGACTTCAGGGCCAGTGCTCTATTCACTGTGCCATCTAGCCACCCCATTAATGCCAAATTTTAATTGTGTTTTCCATCCAGTTATATTTTCCTTATAGAGGGTCAAATATTGTAATTGTCCAGATAGAAAAGCACATCTTGCTTTAAGTGAGACTTGTGACATATAAAAATGCATCACATAATTTCTGGGTAATTAATCATTTTATTAATTATGGCTACTGAGTAAAAAGGATTGGTCATTTGGATGTCCCTTGTGGACCAAGAATGATTGATCATGGTGATTTCTTAATACTTAATATGACCTTGGAAGTGTCAGCATTCCCAATAAATGGCAATCAACTCTGATTGGTTAACAATTAATGAGGAAAAATTAATATTATAATGACCTATTTTAATGAGAGCCTGGGAGAATGTGATTATATCACTTTTACTGCCAGCCCCTCCCCAGCCTTGGGCAGTCTAGACAAGAGATCTATCTCTACCCACCTGAATGGAACATAATGGGCCAGAATTCACCCAGATTAATTTTCTTTGTAAAGTTTATTTGGGTGGGGCAACAATTCCACCTAGATAATATGGTCTCTGTGGGGTAAATTTTGGACAAAGTCAGAGATTTCCTTGAACAACTGGACTTTGAGGAAACAAGAAAAAGGAAAAAAAAAAAACCTAGATCTCCCCAGTAATTGGGTTACTTAGTTATCATTTGTCTCAGACTGCATTATAATTTTGTTTAGAACAAACTCAATCAGACTTAATCTGGATTTGCAGTCATAAATGGTACCATATAGACTTGCAGGTTTCCCATAGGCCACTCATTGTCAACCCTTCAAATTATACTGCCCAACTATTCTTAATAAGTCAACTGAAAGAGAATAATGTGGCAATCTTGAATTTTCAGCTACTGCATTTAGGGTACATTCTCAGCTCTCCTGAAACATGGGAATTGCAAACATAACCTCCATTTTGAGGTAATGAAATCTTGAATGTATATTCTTCACATAAAGACTAGAATATACCCTTCTATTGTTTCTTGAAGGACAGAATTTTACTGTTTTCGTTCAAATCTGTGTTGCAAATTTATTTCTGTATTCTCCACCTGTTAATTGTTGTAACTGGATAGAATAATGCTAAAATAAGGTTAAAGATTATTAGAAACCTTGAAACTGGAGGTGGAGTCAAGATGGTGGAGTAGAAGCAGGACCTCCCCCCTGCTCCGGCTTCCACCTTCCCCAATCCATGTAAAAGGGGACTCTGAACAAACTTTGGAGCTGCAGAACCCACAAAATGACACAGAGAAGCTAACCTCCTGCTGAGGACAGCCTGGCAGGCCGGCAGGAATTGGCCAGCACAGCTCTATGCCCAAGGGCGGGCCTGACCAGCCGCCGGCTGGAGGGACTCCAGATCACCAGCAGCTGTGGCCATTTCCAGATTTATCAATACATAGATGCAAAGGACAAAGTGAGAAGTCATTGCAGTGTGGACTTTGGGACCAATAGTTGGGAGAGTGTTGGCTTTTGCTCCCAGGGTGAGAAGCTGCTGAGATGCCTGGGCTCATCCAGGGCCACGTTGTAGCTTCAGCTACTGGCCTGCAGAGTGTAGGGGGACTAAGCGACCAGTCTGAGAGATAATCACTCTTGCTTTAACCTGCTTGGATATGGATTGCAGTCTAGGGTGGACTGGGGTGTGTGACCAGCTTACCGGAGTGAGTGGAGGCTTCAAGAGAGGGCACCCATCTAACACCTCTGGCAGCTGAGAAAACCCCAGCTTTTGGGACAAAAGCTCCCTTGTCTGGTGGCAGAGTCCTAGTGTGGCAAAAAGCCCAGGGATCAAGTGACTGAGGGGCGACATGACCAGGCAAAGGAAACAAAGCAAACAGAAGAATCCAACATTAGACTTCTATTTTGGGGACAAAACGGATCAAAGCATGGAACAGGAGGAAATTCTCAAGGAAAATTGCCCTGATGTTTTAGAACCAGAGAGCAAAATAGAGGTTGAAAGAATCCACCAATCACCTCCTGAAAAAAAGATCCCCAAAAGAAAACTCCTAGGAATATTATAGCCAGGTTCCGGAATTCCCAGATCAAGGAGAGAATGTTATGAGCAGCCAGGAAGAAACAATTTGAATATTGTGGAAACACAAGCAGGATAACAGGATCTGGCAGCTTCTACACTGAGGGATTGAAGGGCCTGGAATATGATATTCTGGAGGGCAGAGGAGCTGGGATTAAAACCAAGAATCACCTACCCAGCAAAACTGAGTATCATGTTTCAGGGGAAAATCTGGTCATTCAGTGGAATAGAGGACTTTCAAGCATTCTTAATGAAAAAACCAAAGTTGAATAGAAATTTTGACATTCAGATACAAGAAGCAAGAGAAGCTTGAGAATGTAAACAAGGAAAAGAAATCATAAGCCATTTATCAAAGTTGAACTATTAACATTCCTACATGGAAAATGATAATTGTATCTGATGAAACTTTTCTCAGTATGAAAATAGTTGAAGGGAATATATATATATATATATGTGTGTGTGTGTGTGTGTGCATACATATATATGTATATATGTCTATACAGGCGTATGAATACATATGTGAATGTGTGTATATATGTTTACAGGTATATATAGATAGAGGGAACAGGACCAAGTTAATAGGAAGGGATGATACTTAAAAGGTGAAATTAAAAGGTGAGAGAGGAACATAATGAGAGGAGATGGAGAGAGAGAGAGAATGGGGTAAACTATCTCATATAGAAGAGGCAAGGGAAAATGGTTACAATGGAGGGGAAGAATAGGAAGGCAAAAAGGAATGGGTCAACCTTATTCTCATTGAATTTGGCTCGGGGAAGGAATGAACAGGAGAATAGCAGGGAAGGGGATGAGAGGGGTGATGATGGAAGGGAGGGCAGGCTCGGGGGGAGGGAAGCTGGAAGCCCTCACTTTTGAAAAGGGATGGGATCAAAGTAGGGAATAGAACAAGTGGGTGGTGGGATAGGAGGGAGGGAAATATAGTCAGTCTTTTACAATTTATATTCTATGTTAATGTTTCGCACTAGCTACACATGTACAACCTATACTGAACTGCTTATCTTCCCAGTAAGGGTGGGTGACAAGGGAGGAAGGGAATGAATCTGGAATTCGAAGTTTTAAAATCAAACATTTAAAATTTTATATATATATATATATATATATATGCATATATATATATATATACTATTATTAATATTATTTTACATGTAATTGGGAAATAAAATACACAGGCACTGGGGCATAGAGATCCACCATGCCCTACTGGAAAAGTCAAAGGGGGCATGAGAGAAGATATGGGAGAGAGCAAATTGGAGGAGGGGATATCCTGTGGGATTGCTATTTTGGGGTTGGTTGGTAGTGGAAAAACAGGGAGAAAATTTGTAACTCAAAATCTGGTAGAAATTAATTATGTAAATCAGAAGTTAAAGCATTTGAAAAATGAAAAAAAAAGAAACCTCGAAATTTTTTCTAACAAACATTTCTCAGAATAGTGTTCACACATTTATAAGTGTGGAAATCTTCCTATTTTTCTCTTAACCTAATGTGGTCTAAAGCTTCCTTAAGGTTTTTTTTTGTTTTGTTTTGATATTCTACTAAATTCTAGGCTTTTCTTTTGACCTATATTGGACATTTTGATAGGTGGCAAAGATGAAGACTTTTTATTGTTCCAACTTAGGTGAAAATCACTATTTCCATAGTTTTACTCTGTTTTTTGGAAGTCAAAGCTCTTACTTCATATTGCTCTCTAATTGACCTTCATGTCCTTATTCTTTCAGTAAAAGTGGCTTCCACTTTCCCTTTCTTCCTGTGGACTTTGATTAAAGCCCTGCATACTGTACCCCTCTTCTCACATTCTGTTTCAACATTTTCCTTTACTGCTTTCTCAGTCCTTTATTATTTATTATTATCCAAAATTTTATTTCCCAATCATATCCCAAGCCTATCAACAGAGCTAATTTTCTTCACTCTACTGAATCTTTTGTTAATTAGTACAAGTTTTCTTATATAGTATCAGTTAATTACAAAACCTTTATTTCTCCCTGATCAAAATAGAAACTTCTCCATGTTTGAGGAAAATATCTTCTCAGAAAAAAATAACCTTAGAGATCAAAGAAACAGGAAATTATTAAACCACAAGATAGGCCAACCAATCCTATCTTGTAGGAGGCCTCTACCGTCTTAAGAGATCATCTCCTGACTCACTGGAACAAACTCGGTGTTCAGTAAAAACTTTCCCAATTTAGGCTTTTAATAGCTTTCAAATGCTTAATCTATTATAATACTTCTTACATGACTTTGCTTCTGATTCACCTAGACAATTAAGTTCCATTAAATCATTCACAAAAGAAACAAAATGGTGAGGTAAAATCTTTTCCTTCAATTAAATTTTGCTTATTCTGAAATTATTTGCTTCCTTATTTAAACAAGTTTATTTCTTTCTAAGGTGGAGAGGAGAATTAATAATATATAGTTTTTAAGCAAAACTAAAATGGCAAAACTATTTTCCCCTTTGTTTTTGGACTTCACTGGAGATAAAACATTTAAATTGACTGCTGTTTTGTTTGTCTAGTCAGTGAAATCACCTTTTTCCCCTAAGATTAAAATTATAAATCTGTCATTCTTCACAGTGACAAGAAAGAAGATAGAGGGCTGTGTTGTTTGTATGAAAAATTCCTAGGGGGCTGCAACTTAAAAAAAAACAAATCCACTAGGGATATTTCAGTATTTATAAAAGCAATCAAACCACATTTTTTTACCACAATTTGGGAATGCATGGTAAACAGATTTCTGTTTAGATCAAATAATTCAGTCTGTAGTTTTTGATGCTATAAATTTCTACAGAAGAAAGATTTCTTTCCCTTTTATCTTTCCTTTCTTTTTACATTCTCAAACTGGTCAGAATTAGGAGCACAAAGATGAGATTATTTCTGTAGTTTTGAAACTTTGGGCAGAAAAAGTTTCCACTCTTTTCCTATTTGTTCTGAAAACTTCTTTCTTATTGAAAGTTTAATCAAAGGGACAATGGAAGTTCCTGTTTGTTGTAAAGATGAATTTAGTGTCAGAATTGCAGTAATTATAGATACCAGGAAGAGCTTATTTGGGTATGAAGCTTCAATAATTAACCTGAGTGTACAGTGCTTCAAATTCAAAAGATTCTCCCTAGACCCAAGGATGTCTAGTTTCAAAAGTTGACCTGGTCAAGAAATTTTCACAGAGATGTCAATACCAGGGTTCTTTGAAAGGAGTTTTCTTTCAGTTAGCTGAGAGACAACTCAGAGGGGTATCTCTAGATCCCATATGGGGAGTAGGTTAGACAAGGAATAATTTAGCATCTGAATCTACAAGACAAATTGCCCCAAACCAGAATTTGCAAAAATAGACCAGAATTACCAGAATTTGAGGAATAATGATTACTGACTATTCAAGGCAGAATGGAGACATTAGATTTATATTATTCATTATAGGCATCCTATTCAGTACTAGATATTTATGTCAGATTAGACCAGACCAGAACTTCCCAGGAATTTAGAAAGGAAGGGTAGCTAAGACAGTATAGTTATTGCAAATGATAGACAGTTCTCTTGCTTATTTGACTATGGGAAGTAAGATGAAAGGGTACAGGGTTTGGAAGAACCCTATTCACCCAGAAGAAGGAGGGGAGAACCCCTTCCTTTAAGACATGAAGTTCCTCAGCCAAGACCTTGCTTTTGAATACTGAATCACAGCACCATGCTTCTCAGGGAGTCGATGTAGCTGCTTGACTTGTCACTCCAGAGTCTAGTGGTTTATGGATAATCATTATGTCAATGTATTATTCAAGTACAAAAGATAAACAGACAACACAGACAAAATACACAAAACACTGGCCTATCTTTGACATTTTCTAGATGGGACTGCAACTTTATTGGTCAGTTGTTTTCTCCTGCTCAGAAATCTCCCTAGGTGAAATCTAACTTATACACACAGAAGAAGTTTCAAAATGGGTAGGTTGAACTAAGTCCAACCTAGTTTTGTCCAATCTGGTGTGCCAGGAATTATGACAGAAATATCCAGGTGTCCACAGACTAGATATAACTGCCAATCAATAGCAGTGATAGAGACTGCAGTTTGTCATTCTCAGAGGCAGGCAGCACTAATCATAGATAAGAGTCAGTTAACCAAGTGTATCAGTTTCGGTAATATGGATGGATACTAAGCAAGATGAGAAAATTAGAATTTTACAGAAAAGGAGGGAAAGAGAAGAATTTATACATCAAGAAACAAATAACAGAAAGGAAAGGTAAGGATATTTACCTCAGGAACTAACTAATCAAAAATGAAACCATTTTTTATGTCCCAAATTTGGTTTTTGTGGATTTCAGCAAGAGTGAACTACTTGCTTTAAGCAAACAATCTGGAAGTTCAACATAAAGACTGAGCAGAGTATTTTTTTTTTAATTATCACAGTGGCAGGAGAAAACCTCAGCCAGAAATTCTGTCATATTGTCTTAAAAAAAATCATAAGGGGGAAAATTATTTTTATTCAGGAAAATGGCCTGAATAGTCACTATAGTCTTCTTGGCTAATTAGGGTGTAAGACAATACATAAGATGGCTGAAGCCAGAAGTAGAGTATCAAAGTAACATTTGGAAAACACTATGTTTTGGTTCAGAACTGATATGTTCATAATTTTGTGTGTAAAAGCTGTGTGCCAATTTTCCTGTGAGGGAGAAAGATGTTTGACAGTTAATCCATAATTATGCTTTTCTACAAAATATTAATGTCTTTTCAATTTTATACTTTTATCTCAATTTGGAAATTTTGTGTTTAATTTTTCATAATGAAATAATGTGGGTAGGAAGAAAGAATTATCAACTGACCTTCCTACCTAATTAGTTTTTTTTTTTTAATGTTATGTATGTGTATAAGATGAACAATATACAGACTGCATTTTAAAATTTAAACTTGTGGCACGATAATTTCAATTTATAAAAACCATATAAAAGTAGACAAGCACTGCGGCATACAGACAGAGCCCTG
Source organism: Petaurus breviceps papuanus (assembly GCF_028583685.1). NCBI lineage: Eukaryota > Metazoa > Chordata > Mammalia > Diprotodontia > Petauridae > Petaurus > Petaurus breviceps. The sequence continues at coordinate 29,114,764 of NW_027185799.1, forward strand.
ATCAACGTGGCTTCAAGTTGACCCACCAACCAAGGGCCACTGCCAGGCTTATCACCGCAGGGCCAGGATTAGACAGAGCAGGGTAAGAGTCAAATGCAGGGCCCCTGGCAGGGGCAGCAGCTACTCCTGGGCCTACCAGTCCAGAGCCCAGAAATTTTAAAAGCCCCTATCTGGACTTCCAGGCACCAGGATGGCAGAGTGAACCCTGGCTGCTTCAATCCTCCCCTCTGACCCTGAAAACAGTAATTATTGCCCCAGGGCAAAACCTTAAACAGTAAAGGCTTGGGAACCCTAGAGAAAGGGCATGACTAGGACCCTGCCTCAAAATGGGTAAAATGCAGACTACAAAGACAAAGACCCTGGAGTCCTACTATAGTGAGTGGGAGGAACCAAATTCAGAGGAAGACACTGTTGACTCCACACCCACAGCTGAACTCTCAACAGGGAACTGGTCTCAAGCACAGAAAGCATTCTTAGATGAGCTCAAAAGGAACTTTGAAAACCAAATTAGAGAGATAGAAGATAAAATGAGTAATTCTTTTAAAATCAAAATTGCAAAATTAGAAAAACATTACAATGAAGAAAACAGCTCCTTAAAAAGAAAAATGTGTGATATGGAAAAGGAGCTCCAAAAACTAACTGAGGAAAATAATTTGCTAAAAACTAGTATCAGCCAAATTTTAGTGAATAACTCTATGAGGAACCGAGAATTAGTCAAACAAAACATCAAGAATGAAAAATTAGAAAAAGAGGTAAAATATCTCAATGGAAAAATAACTGACCTGGAAAAAAGATCCAGGAGAGATAATCTGAGAATCATAGGCCTACTGGAAAATCACAATGAAAAAATGAGCTTGGACAACATCTTCCAAGAGCTCATCAAGGAAAACTGCCCTGAGATACTAGAAACAGAGGGTAAAATAGAAATCGAGAGAATCCACCAGACACCTCCTGAAAGAGATTCCAAATTGAAAAGTCCTCAAAATGTGGCCAAACTCCAGAACTGCCAGGTAAAGGAGAAAATACTACAAGAGGCCAGAAAGAAACAATTCAAATATTGTGGAACCACAGTGAGGATAACACAGGATCTGGAAGCCTCTACATGGAAAGGTCGAAGGAAGTGGAATACAGTTTTTCACAAGGCAAAAGAGTTTGCATTACAACCAAGGATCACCTACCCAGCAAAACCGAACATATTCTTCCAGGCAAGGAGATGGTCATTCAGCGATGCAGCAGAATTCCTGACCTTCCTGATGAAAAAGCCAGAGCTCAATGGAAAATTCAACCTCCAATTACAAGATGCAAGAGAAACATAGAAAGGTAAACAAGGAAAACACACACACACACACACACACACACACACACACACACACACCCTGTTATTTAATAAGAGCAAACTGTTTATAGACAAGTAGAAGGTATGGGTATAAATTACACAAAATGACAAAAACCTTATTAAGGGCTACTGAGGGACTGCAATGGAAGGAGAGGAAAGAATGAAGCAGAAAAGTAAATTATGCCACACAAAGAGGCATAAGAACAATATAGTAGAGGGAAAGAAGGGAGGGAGAGGAGTAGTATATGAGCATTTCCCTCATTTGTTCTGGTGCAAGGAGGAAATAATAACACAACCAGTTAAGCATAGGACTCTATCGAGAAGAGACACAAAACATATAACAGAGGAAAAAAGGGGAGGGAGGGGAGCTTTGTTCTGTTCCTTTCAATCTTGGTTTGAAGAAGAAATAACATACTACATTAAGTATAAAAATCTATCATATTCTATAGGCAGTAGGAGGGGGAGGGGCTAGAAGGGAGGGAAGAAGTAAGTGGGAAGGGGAGGAAAAGGGAGGGGGGCTGATAAGAAGGGAATACTGAGGAAGGTGGTGGTCAAAAGGAAAACTCTTAAGGAGGGGAAGGGAGAATGGGAGAAAAATAAAAGCATAAACAGGGGAGGGAATAGGACGGAGGGAAAGAGATAGTAATCGTACATGAAATTGAAAAGCTTCTGTACAAACAAAGCCAATGTAACCAAGATTAAGAGGGAAATGGGAAATTGGGAAAGAATTTTTACAAACAATGTCTCTGATAAAGGTCTCGTTTCTAAAATATACAGAGAATTGAGCCAAATCTATAAGAATACAAGTCAGCCCCCAATTGATAAATGGTCAAAGGATATGAACAGGTAGTTCTCAGAGGAAGAAATTAAAGATATCTATAAGCATATGAAAAAATGCTCTAAATCACTATTGATTAGAGAAATGCAAATCAAAACAACTCTGAGGTACCACATCTCACCAGTCAGATTGGCTAAGATGACAAATGCTGGAGAGGATGTGGAAAAATTGGAACACGAATACATTGCTGGTGGAGTTGTGAACTGATCCAACCATTCTGAAGAGCAATCTGGAACTATACCCAAAGGGCAATAAGTAATTTCATATCTTTTGACCCAGCAATACCTCTTCTAGGGTTGTATCCCAAAGAAATCATAGAAGCAAGAGGAAGACCCATATGTACAAAAATATTTATAGCAGCTCTTTTTTTGTGGTGGCAAAGAATTGGAAATTAAGGGGGTGCCTATCAATTGGGGAACTGCTAAACAAGTTGTGGTATATGAATGTAATGGAAAACGAAGAGCAGATGGACTTCATATTTACCAGGAGAGGCTTATACGAACTGATGCTGAGTGAGAAGAGCAGAACCAGTTAAAATTTGTACACCATTACAGATACAACGTATGTGTGATGACCAACTTTGATAGACTGGACTCTTCTCAGAAATGCAGAGCTATAAATCAACTCCAAAAGACTCATGATGGAGAGAGATGTCTACATTCAAAGGAAGAACTAGAAAGAACAGAGTTTGAATGCAGATTGAAGCAAATTACCTGCTCTCTTTCTTTTTCTTGTTTGGTTTTGTTTCCTCTTTCCCATTATTCATTCCATTGTACATAATTCTTCTTTATAACCTGACTAATGTCTAATGTGAAACTATTTGCAGATCCTATATTTGATTGTATGATGCCATGGGGGGGGGGAAGAGAGGGGGAGAAAATTTGAAACCCAAAGAACTGGGGAAATGAATCTTGTAAACTCAAAGTAAAGACCAAAAAAAAAAAAAAGGTAGACAAATACTTGTAGTTGAATCTGCTGGTGTGTTGTAGAGGACTGGATGGAAATGCATCTTCACATTGATTCATCCCTAGATAGATATAGTCGAAATCATATGGTAAAGTTTGTAGAAAGCTCTGCTGTCTTTGTACCTATTTGTGAACAAATGTACTTTTTTCCCCTATTTTAACAGGAAGAAGATAAACTATTGATGTACAAGATATCCTACCCAGTGTGTAGTTGAAGAGCAGTCTGTATTGGTGAGAGGGATTTAATTTCTTTCTGTTATGACTTTATTTCTTAGTATATTATTTCAGAGTCATTAGATTTAAACATAAGATTGTGGTATTATGATAGCAAATGCAGGTTTTTATTTATATAATATGAAATAATTTTAAGGAAATTTAATATTGATTTATTAAATCCTTCTTTCCCATTGACTTCTAGGAATAAAATAGAAAACAGCAGAGATTATTTCTATGGAAATTCTCCCAAGATGTAATTAATTTGAGCTGAAAGATTCTACAAATCCTTTAAAATTGCAAGAAATTCCCTCTTTTATTTATTTGAATTTTTCTAATGGTACCTGCTGATAAAGAGCTGTTCTTTGAATCAGGAAGACCTGGGTTCAGTTTCTACTTCTTGTACTATCTGTTTAACTCAAGCAACCCACTTAACTTCTCAATACCCTAGGCTAGTGATGTCAAATTCAAAACACAGTGAGTCTCTGAGGGCCACATATTGACTTAGTAAATTAATGTTATCTATGTTGTATTGTATTTTTATTTCACTAAACCTTTCCCAGCATAATTGGGACAGAAATAATCTGTCTGGTTCATCCTAAGTCTGATAACCTCTGTTCTAGGCAATTCTCTAAGAATAGAAGCTGCAGAGGAGGTGCAGTTGCATTGGTAGAGGGAGTTTCTTCATCTGGGAGTTCTCTGTGTTAACGAAAGCGAACATCCAGTTTTTACTCCTATATGCTTCATTGAAATACTGAGGAGAAATCCCATTTTCCAATAGAGACAACTTTTATTTTTTGCCGCAGTTTTCATTTGTTTGAAGGGTTACTAACAGGGGGATACCATCTTATGTCAGAAGTTTACTGAAATGATCTTGAATGACTTGGTTTGCTGCAGGGAAACTTTTTGAGCAAAAACTTAAAGTTCTAATTCAGGCTTGACCAGATATTTTGAAAAAGATATCTGAGCCATTCCAGTCATTCTTAGGAATCTATTATAATTTATAAAGCAGACAAAATTGGTATTAATTATATGTTTGTTTTTGACAAATAGAAGTCAAACGTGATACTGTAGAGTTGCATTGTTTATGTGCCATACTTACATACTTTTGTATATAATTAAATGTACAGTATGTTTGTGTACAGTTTTTAGTATTCAGACTATAATTTTACTGTCTAAAATGATAAAGTTTCATCATTATAATATCTGTGACATAGTTGTAAATTTTATTTTATTCCTTGCCCTTGTTAAAGAGCAAAATCCCCAAGTACAGTATATTTGTCATATTCCTCTTTATTACATAGCTTCCAGGAACATATTTTAGCAGAACAGTGGAGCTTGTCTGTATATTTTTAACATTAAATTAAATTGTTTGATAAAATAATTAATGTTCAGAATAAATTCAATAGAAAAATTATAGAAACTCTTATGTGAGATGATGAATTAGGTATATGATATGCCTTCTATAATTTGACTATGTGTTTTGCCTGTTTCTCCCAACCTTAATATTATTTATTTTATCAAGATAATTGTTCTAGGGCCTCATTTTATTTGTCATTTTTACTTGTTAATTTACTTCCCCAAAAATCTTTATTGGGTTTTGAAGCTAGAAACTAAAATATTCAGTCTTCTTTTTAAGGGTAGTCATAGAAAGTTTACTTTAAGTATGCTGAGAATTGTATTCCTGCCTAAGAGAATTTAGGTTTCTTTATGTGGGGAAGGGGATTACTTTGATCATCTGACAAATCTAAAACATATAAGAAGAGAGCAAAAAGCCTCTGCCAAGTTGGATTTTCCCTGATATTGTAGCTCTATTTCTCTCTGCCACTCATTCTTAGGTCTGGGCTTGTTTGGGGGCCAAAGTGGAATGGAGCTATTGGTAAAATTCTAAATTCCACAATTTTAGGAAACATATACTAAAGCATACCCTTCCTGATAGTACTTCTACAGGACAGAGAATGTCCCTGGTTCCAGCTTCCATTCCAGGAAAGATACATATAGAATGATTTTTCATTGGGTGTAAAAGAAAAAAGATACCCATTTTCATGTTTCAAAATTAGTTTCATTCTTTCATTTACTTTGAGGAAGTGGGAAAGAGCACAAGAGCAGTAAGCAATCTTAGAGAAAAAGTTTTACAGTAAAACTCATTATATTTTATTCTTTTCCCTCTACTTTCTTGTCCAAATTGTCTATTAAACATTTTGTTATTCTTCTTATTTTCTCTGGCCCCTAACTAGTGGTGAGCCTTGTCTCTGGATAGACAAATGGTGGTGTTCAAGCAACTTAGACTAATTCTATGGAAGAATTTTATCTTAAAGGTAGGTATAAGAATCTATGGAATCCTGGGGGATGACCAAAGGGGAAAAGTTATAACAGGTCATTCTAGCTACTTTTTGATAGGCAAAGGACCTCTGGGTATTATGGGTCAAAGCAGGGAGAAGATTTTTTATTCATTGGCTTTTCTATTCAGCATTTACCATGATCTTTCTGTGATGAAAACACTGTGGTAGCTGCTTCAGGAGTTACAAAAACGAATAAGACACAGACATTCTCTGCCTTCAAGGAGTTTTTGATCTAGTCAGATAAAACAGGCACAAAGATAACAAGAGTGTGAGATAGTATTGTAGAAGAAGTACAAAATGCCATGTAAGTTAAGGCAGGGAGGAATCATTTGTGGTTTAGAAAAGGAAAATCTGAGAAACTTGGATGATACTCAAACTGGACCTTGAATGATGAATAAGGTTATGACAGATAGAGAAAGGGGAATGTATTCCAGACAGAGAGAACAAAGAAGGAATATATGTGAAAGCTTTGGGGGAAAGATCCTACAGGAGTTGGTAGCTTGGTATCATGATAATAATTTTGCATACTACTTTACATTTTATGCATATCTTAATCCCCACAACTCTGTGAGGGGTAAATGGTATGATCCTTATTTTATAGATGAAATTAAATCTGAAAGAAGTTAAGTGACTTTTCCCAAGGTCACATTATTAGGAAAAGGGATATAGCTAGAAATGAAACCTGAGTCTTTCAGATTCCAATGTAATGTCCTCTTTGCACTAGTTTACATGAATGTAAGGGAGAAAGCAAAGACAACTGTGTTTTAATTTTTAGTAGTATATCTTTCCATGGCCCTTATTACATATAATTTTTATTGTATCATGATCTGAAAAGGATGTATTTAATATTTCTGCCTTTCTTCATTGGATTGTGAGGTTTTTATGCCCTAATATATGGTCAGTTTTTGTGTAGGTGCCATGTACTGCCGAGAAAAAGTATATTCCTTTCTATCACTGTTCAGTTTTCTCCAGAGGTCAACCATATCTCACTTTTATAAAATTCTATTCATCTACTTAGCTTCTTTCTTGTTTATTTTGTGGTTTGATTTATCTAGTTCTGAGAGGGGAAAGTTGAGGTCCCCCATTAGTATAGTTTTGTTATCTATTTCTTCCTGTAACTCCCTTAACTTCTCCTCTAAGAATTTGGATGTATACTACTTGGTGCATATATGTTTAGTAATAATATTACTTCATTGTCTGTGGTACCTTTTAGCAGAATGTCGTTTCCTTCCTTATCTCTTTTAATTAGATCTGTTTTTGCTTTTGTTTTGTTTGAGATCAGGATTGCTACCCTTACTCTTTTTACTTTATCTGAAGCGTAATATATTCTGCTCCAGCCTTTTTGTGTATCCCTCTACTTCAAATATGTTTCTTGTAAACAATATATTGTAGGATTATGGTTCTTAATGTACTCTGCTCTCGATTTTATGGGAGAGTTTACCCCATTCATATTCACAGTTATGATTACCATCTGTGTCTTTTTCTCCATCCTATTTCCTCCCCCATTCCACCACCACCATTTATACTTACCTCTCTCTCTTTTCTCCCTTTCCCTCCTCACTAGAGTTTTGACTGCAGCCATTGACTCCCTCAGTCTCCCCTCCCTTCTATCAGCCCCTCCCTTTTCTTCTCCTTTACCCTTACTACTTCTTTCCTCCTTTCAATCCACTTCCTCCCTTTTCTTTCCCCTTTTCACTTCTAATTCCTATGGGATAAGTTAGATTTCTATACCTAACTGATTATGTTATTCCCTCTTTGAGCCAAATCTGATGAGTAACATTCAAACAATGCTCATCTCCCTCCCTTTTTCCCTCTGCTGTAATAGGTTTTTGTGCCTTTTCATATAATTTATCCTTGTCTGCCTCCTCCTTTTCTCTTCTCCCAGGATAATCCCTTTTCACTACTTAATTAGACTTTTTTATCATCACATCAAAGTCAACTTATACCCGCACTCTCTATGTATACCCCCCTTTTAAATGTCATAATAACAATACAGTTCTCAAGAGTTACAAGTGTCATCCTCTCTTGTGGGGATGTAAACAATTTGCCCTTATTAATAACATGTTTTTTTCTTTCCTGTTTACCTTTTTATGCCTTTCTTGAATGTTGTATTTGAAGATCAAATTTTCTTTTGAGCTCTGGTCTTTTCATCAGGAAAGTTTGGAAGTTCCCTATTTCATTGAATGTCCGTCTCCTCCCCTGAAAGATTATGCTCAGTTTTGCTGGGTAGTTAGTTATCATCCAAGCTTCGTTGCCTTGTGGGATGTCATATTCCATGCCCTCTGATCTTTTAATGTAGAAGCTGCAAGGTCCTGTGTAATCCTGTCTGTGGTTCCATGATATTTAAATAATTTCTTTCTGACTGCTTGCTGTATTTTCTCTTTGACCTGATAATTTTGGAATTTGGATACAATATTCCTTCATGTTTTCAATTTGGGATCTCTTTCAGGAGATGATTGGTGGATTCTTTCAATGACTATTTTACCTTCTGGTTCTAGGACCTCAGGGCAGTTTTCCTTGTTGATTTCCTGGAAGATGCTGTCCAGGCTGTTTTTTTCCATCATGATTTTTAGGTAGACCAATAATTTTTAAATTGTCTCTCCTGGATCTGTTTTCCAGGTCAGTTGTTATAATAATGATATATCTTATATTTTCTTCTATTTTTTTCATTCTTTTATTTTTGTTTGACTGATTCTTGATATCTCATAGAATCATTGGCTTCCACTTGCCCAATTTTTAATAAATTGTTTTCCTCTATTAGATTTTGATCCTCCTTTTCCTTTTGGCCAATTCTACTTTTTAAGGAATTGTTTTCTACAGTCAATTTTTGTTCTTCCTTTTCCAAGTTATTGACTCTCTCTTGCATACCTCTCATTTCTTTTCCCAATTTTTCTTCTTTTTTCTTTGACTTTTAAAATCCTCTCTTACTTGATTTTTTAAATCCTTCTTGAGCTCTTCCAAGAAGGCCTTTGGGGTTTGAGACCAGTTCATATTCCCCTTTGAGGTTTCAGATGTGGGTATATTGACTGTGTTGTCCCCTTCTGAATTTGTGCCTTGATCTAACCTGTCCCCATAATAAGACTCTATGGTCATTGTCTGTTTCTGCTTTTTGCTCATGGTGTTTGCCTATTTTCTGGCTTTTAAAGTTGAGCTCTCCTGCTTCAGTGCAGGGGGCACTAACCCAAGCTTCTTGTGCTGGAGCCCAGACCTGGTCACTGGTTTTGTGTGCTGGGGCCTCAGGCAGCTGGAGGCTGTAGGGTTCTGGCAGCCTACCTGGTACTGATCTGGAGTCAGCAACACTAGAGCTATTGGGGCATGAGGAATCTGTCCCCTGGAGGTCGGGTTTTGCCCTTGAATGTTTGGCTGTTGGAAGATATCTACCAGCCTGGAGCTGTGCTTCCTGGAGTTGTGCTGAAGCACTGAGAGATTTGACTGCTGGAGAATGCCTGTGCGCGTGGTTGTTTTCTGAGCTGGTATCTACGGGTTCCCCTCCCTGTGCTGAGCAGGGGTTATCTCCTGGTGTTGGTGCTTGCCTGCTCTATTACTCTGAGGCTCAGGATCTCCCCCTGGTTTGCTGAGGTGGATTTTGCCACTGGCTTGCTGGGATGCCTCCCATCCTGTACTGTTCCCCCTCCCCGAGAGCAAGAGGGGCCTTTCCATTTAATCCCCCAAGCTTTCTGGGCTACAAGACGCTATCTTTCTGCTGGCTCTGTCCAGGGTTTTTCCTGGGGTGATATTTTCTGGGCTTTCAGAGGTCCATAAGGGAGGGTGAGAGCATCTTACTTCTTACTCCACCATCTTGGCTCCTGGAAACTATGAGTTTCAAATTTGGATTCCTGGGGGAAAAAATGGTATTGCCATTGCTAGAAATAAACAAACAAAAAAAATGAAGTAGCTGATGTTGGTGTACTATAGATGATAGCCAGAGGATGATATATTGAATGTACATTGTTGTCATGTTAACTCAGTGGCTAGATCATCCAGGCAGTTGGAAATTCATAATAGTAAGTTAAATAAGGAGATAAAGATTTGGGAGTCATTTACATAGTTGAATCCATAGTTGTGAATGAGATTGCCAAAACAGAAAATCTAAAGAGGAGGAAGACGAGGGGACATTTCTTGGGAAATACTCAAATTAAAGTTTAAGGGAAAAGAGAACTTCTGAAGGGAAAATGCTCATTGTATATCTTGTATATGTCTTGTTTCTTGGATTAACGCAGAACTTTCATTTCTTTTTTAGAAACGGAACATCATAGTAACAATCATGGAAATCCTACTACCGTTGCTGTTTCTGGGGATTTTAATTTGGCTTCGCATGAGTATTAAATCAGAAAAATTTGGTTCTACCCGGTATAATGGTCAGTCCATTGATGACCTACCCATACTTTTCCAAAGTCCTCCTCGGAATGGTCCATGGGAGCTGGTTTATATTCCTTCCAACAGTGATGTTGTGAAGGATATTACTGAGGAGGTGAAAAAGACCTTAAAGATAAATTTCACAGGTTAGAAACTGGAGGGGAAAGTAGTGGCTTCATCTAACATGATTCTATTAAAATATCATATTCTTAAGTATTTTGGTTTACAATGAACCTCATAATCAGTGACTCTAAGAATAGATTCCCAGCTTGTTTTAAGTGTATCTTTGTGAACTGAATAGTACATGGGTTTGAAATTCAGATCAAAGGATTTCTTAGCCCTGCTTATATCAGAATATATAGCATGTTCAATGAGGATTGTAGGGAAGGGTATCTTTATATACATTGGAATTGAAACTTGGTGAGGATTCTTGGTAAGATATGTAAAGGGGGCCCACTTACTGAGTCAGGAAGCAGAGGAGGAAGCTGAAAGAATTTCTGTACCCTGAGGAGGTAGCCTGGTTGCCTTTGACTCTTCTTGGGCCTCCTGGAAGCAAGGCTAAGTGAGGAGATGGAAATGGTCTTTCTCTTGCTTTTATTTGGTTTTGTTTTTTAGTTTTATTTATGCCTTCTGATTTTATACCATCTTAATTTCTCAATACTTTTTCCTTGTTACATTTCCTGTTACATTAAAAAATTTGTTCTAAGGATATACTCACCTTCTTTCACTATTAAAAAGCATTAACACATTTAGACATTTGTTTTTCCTTGTTCTCTTTCTTCCTCCCTTTATAAGGCCAAGTACCTATAAATTATCTATTGCAACTTATTCAGGTGGGAGAACATTGCAACTTATTCAGGTGGCTCCATTTTGGGTTTCTTATAGCAAATTTTAATATGCATGCATGTTTGTTGAAGATAGCTTTTTGAATTACTATTTGGGTTATTGACGTTACCTTATCTTGTAAGATCATACATAAAGGGCATAGGACCTCAGAGGCTATCTGATATTAACCTTTCATTCTTAAAGATTGAGGTTCAGGGACTTGTTTAAAGTCACACAGGTCCTAAGTATTAGAAGTTGGAATTTGAACCCAGTACTTCAGACTCCAAAGACAGAGCTCTTTCATTGAATCTAAGTTGTAATTGCCTGTTTGATTAATTCATTCACTGGTATATAAAAGCTTTGCTAGTGCAAAATTGTTCTTTGTACTAAACAACCATTTGCATAATTTGTACATGTATTGCAGTTCTGTCCTTTTTCTCCTATAGACAAAATTGTTATACAATGTTAACTGAGTACATGGATCTGGGAAAAATTAATTTTATGAGCCAAAAGTTGATTGATGTCATATCATTAGGGAAGAGAGGTCTCTGATAGCAAAATATCTGAATGCCAAGAAAAATCAAACAATTCCTGACTCTAGGGAAGAATTTAGGGTAATTTGTCCTAGGAGGCTTAAAAAAAAAGTCTACCTGGAGAGGGACTAAGAAACTGGAAAGCTTTGTAGTGAGTTTCTCTGATTAAAGTCTCATACCGTGTTTCCCCGATAATAAGACCTATCCCGAAAATAAGCCCTCCCCTTACTGTGTAAGATTCCTCGAAAATAAGCCCTATTGAGATTGCTACTGTAGTGAAGGTGATCCCCTGCGCTACACGCTACATTATGGTACCCTCTGTATGCACCGCCCCCCCCCCGGTGAAACGCATGCCACGCTCCGAGCTGCATCCAGTCAGAGCTGCAGCAGTGAGCGCATCATCCTGTTCTTCCCCAGTGATTTGCTTGCTGGCGCCATTGAGAGCAGTGCCACAGAGGAGAGCTGAGGCAGGACAACATAAGCTCTCCCCTGAAAATAAGCCCTCTGGTGTTTTTCTTTCCAAAAAAATTAATAAGACAGTGTCTTATTATCGGGGAAACACGGTATTCAAGATATGAATAAGAAGCAGGTGAAAATATTTAAGATTAAGAGCATTCCTAATAGATAAATGATCAAAATACATGAATAGGCAATTTTCAAAGGAAAAAAAATCCAAACTATCAACAACCATTTGAAAAAAAAACATTCAAATCACTAATAATTAGATAAATGAAACTTAAAACAGTTCTAAGGTTCTACCTCTCACTCATCAGATTGGCAAAGATGACAGAAGAAGAAAATGACAAATGTCAGAGGGGCTGCAGGAAAATAGGCACAATAGTATACTGTTGGCAGAGCTGTGAATTGACTCAGCCATTCTGAAAAGCAGTTTGGAACTATGTTTCAGCAGTGGATAAAGTTCTGGGACTGGAGTCAAGAAGACTTATCTTCCTCAAATCTGACTCAGACACTTACTAGCTGTGTGATGCTGGGCAAGTCACTTAACCCTGTTTACCTCATTTTCCTCATCTATAAAATGAACTAGAGGAGGAAATGGCAAACTATTCCAGTTACTTTGCCAAGAAAACCCCTAATGGGGTTATGAAAAGTTGGAGACCACTGAAAACAACTGAACAGTCATCTCAGAGTTAATCAATTCTGTATATCCTTTCATCCAACATTACCGCTTAGGCCTATCCCTAAAGAGATCCAAAAAAACCAAGAAAAGAACCTAGATAAAAAACAAATTATACAGGTAGCTAGGTGGTGCAGTGAATAGAGCACTGGCCCTGGAGTCAGGAGGACCTGAGTTCAAATCCAGCCTCAGACACTTAACATGTACTAGCCATGTGACCTTAGGCAAGTCACTTAACCCCAATTGCCCTGACTTTACCCCAAAAAGCAAAAGAAAGAATTAGAGTGGTTCTTTTCTTGATAGCCCCAAACTGGAAACTAAGGGGGTACTATCCTATTGATGAATAACTTAACAATTGTGATATATAAATGTATTATGCCTTAAGAAATTATAAAGTCAGTGATTTCATCAGAAACTAGGAAGACCTCTATGAATTGATTCAGTGAAATGAGCAGAACTAGGAAACATTATAGAGAAAAACAACTGAGATACTTTTGAACTCTGATCAATGCAATGCTAAACCACAAACCGAGGAGACTGAAGATGAAATATACTTCTTCACTCTCTCCAGAGAGGTGATGGAATTAAGATGCTGAGTGAAACATGTATGTTTGGACATGACCAATGTAAGAATTGTTTTACTGGACTGTGCATGTTTGTTATGAGGGTTTTATTTATATATTTTGTTCAGTTTAAATGAGGGGGTGTAGGAGAAAGACAATACTAAATGATTGTAAGTAAAAAATCCCCCTTGCAATTCAAAAGGGAGAATTGAATTAGTAATAGGATAATAAAAGAAAAGTAGCCTAGGATAAACTGGGTAATGGATAGGACTGGGAATACATAGAAGTTCAGAAGGCCCTCTTTCTAGAACCCACATCTTGAGAGGCAAGCAACCTAAGAATGTCAAGTGACTACTTAGGAGAACAATTTCAGCTTGAATTTGAAGGGAAAGTCCTTGTTTTCCATTTACATAAAGGACCTTGATTTCCTCAAGAGCTGAAGGCTATGAGAAATTGTTTTAGTTGGCATGAGTTTGTAGATAGGCAAATATAATAAGGTTCCACAAGTTGGATTCTAAAGTTAAAAGATACAGGTGAAGATATATAGATAGATATAGATATAAAGATATATATTGTTTGCATACTAAGATTTGTTATGCCATATAATACTATATGCCATATAATACATATACTGTATAATAAAGTAGATTTTACATAATAAACCACTGTCTGTAGAGGTGCAAAGTACCTCAAAGCTGTGGTATTAAGGTCACATATTAAGTAGTGTTGATAGTGTAATTGACTAGAAATAAGTGCAGGAAGCTTTCTGTTTGAAGCATCCTTCATAAATATGTCCTATTAGTCCCAAAAGAATAAATTTTGGGAAAAGAAAAAGTTTGTTTTTCTCCAACATAGGAAAAGTCCATTTCTTTCATTCACTTCTGCTATATATTAGATGCTAGAATATTTCCTGATAGTTTTGAGGGTATAATTAGATCAGATATGAGACTGGAGTTAATGAATTTTATTCCCAGGGAACATTTATTTCTGTCACAAAAACATGATTCCCTCTGGGCAATTTTAATAGAGGAATTTTCCAAGATGAAACTTCTTGAACATTACTAAGGACACACTGGAAAGCTTTTAGGGAGGAAACTTGAGCTGAATTAATTCTTGCCAGTGTCTTTCCACTTCTTATCATTTGGTTAAACTCCGTTTGGCCAACCACTACTGTGTTCCCACCTTTTTTCTGAATGAAATATTGTCTTGGTTTTGAAGGGACAGGTTTTGTATAAAGCCTCTTAACCCATGAAGTTTCATCTTCCTTGGCTGGGAAATAGACTGAACCTCGCACACCTCTAGAAGTAGAAAGGAGACATTGCTCTGGTTAAACAAGCAGATCACTACTTGAATTTTCTTTCTCCTCAGTTCGAGGCTTTCTCTCAGAGGATGATTTTAAGAACTACATTAAATATAATGAACACTCTACAAATGTTGTGGCTGCCATTTCTTTTGACCACATTTTCCTCAAAAGTGACGACCCCTTGCCACTAAAGGTGAGAAAGTCATACCTAAATCCCTAGTCATTGTATTATTTGGTGTTAGCATTTGGAAGGGCTCCCCAAATCATCCAGTTTGCCACTGCTTTTACTTACTTCAGACCCATACATGGACTAAGTATCCAAGTCTTGAAGATTTACATAAATATTTCACACTGTCTCTCTGGACTATACTAGACTGACAATATAGAATAGAAAATTTCTCAGGCTGCCTTCTAGCTTTATTGTACTGTGAAGTCAGATGTTGGTATCCATGTCTATCCAGAATCACCTGTGTTCAATTGCTTGACTAGTGAGCCTAATCTTGAGTCTAGAATTAGTTGTCATCTCTCCACATTTTAGGCTCAGTCTTTTTTGTGGAGAAGGAATAAGGACATTTTTGTATATAGATGACTATTTTGGGTGTGGTTCCTATTTTAGGGTGGGTGTCAGGGAATTACTAATATATTTTGGAGGGGTTATCTATTTGTCTATGGGGGCCTCAAACATGAAGTGCTTCTGAGAAATAGTTTGTGATGCTGGAAAGAGGGAAATACATAGGTAGCCTAATATCACTACCACGGAGGTGGATATAAGTGAATTTTTTTTTGTTTGTGTCAGGGTATGGTTACTGTTATTCACTTAGACTTCCTATAGTCAGCCTTTTCCCCTTGATCCTGGTAAAAACTAGTTTCTCGTATAAATTTTAAATTTGTTTTCTTTCTACTTTATTTTTCTGAGTTTCAGCATTTCATAGACACTTTTCTATTTTCTCTTCTAGGTTAAGTACTCTCTGCGCTTTAATCACTCTCCACGGAACCTTGAAGCCAATAAATTGCTTTTTAGAAAATCTACAACAGGCTGGCACACTAGCACACTTTTTCCACTCTTTCCAACTCAAGGGCCCAGGGAACCCTCATTTTCTGATGGGGGAAATCCTGGTAAGGAGAACTTTATGCTTGCTTGTTTGAATTATAGTATATCTGTTTACTGACTAATCTTATTTGGGTGGCAGTTCCATTTTTTTAACTTCATTTCTACCATTTCAAGGGGCAATGGGGGGATCACACTTAGAAATATAATATTGATGTATTTTGTCCTTTAGAAAATAGAAAAATCACAATGATTTTATTATTTTTTTACTAATATAAGTGATGCAGCAGCTAAGTGGTACAGGATGTAGAGCACTGGGCCTGGAGTCAGAAAGACTTGAATTCTAATTGGGCCTCAGACTTTTACTATTGTGTGGTTCTGAGTAAGTCACTTAACCTCAGCTTGTCTCAGTTTCCTCATCTGTAAAATGGGGTTAGTAAATAGCACCTATCTCCCAGGGTTGTTATGAGGATCAAATAAGATATTTGTAAAGTGCTGCAATATAGTGCCTGGAACATAATAGGTGCTGCATAAATGTTAGCTATTGTTAATAGAATTGTTCATTGTTAATTAGAATTACTAACACCCTCCAGCCTACTTTTTACTTGCTACAAGTAGGAACTGAGATATGTTATCATGGGAATGCCATTCTGTCTATGTTAGAGACTAATTTTTTTGTGTGTATATATATATGCATATCCATCTATATATATATTTATGTACATATATATGGAGAGAAAGAATTGATTCTCAGCATTCCAGGTAGTTATGTTCTATTATGTCACTGAACACTGAATTCATGAATATTGAACCTTTGTTCCTAAGGGAAATAACAGTGTTATATTTCTGCCATCTCAATAGAATTAAATAAAAGTACACTGAAATGCAAAATTAGAAGCTTTATCTATTATTAGCAGGATGTGAACCTGTTAACAGAGTGGGTCAAATGGCTATCTCAGTTAGGCCAGTGACTCAGAGGAGCAGGCACAGTACCTTTTTGTAAGCATAGAACAAAGAAAAAAACTGGATGGGTGAGGAAAATAATACAATTGATGACAGGACTGGCAACATCATGACATGATTCCAACACGATTGATTGGAAATTGGGAATGAGGGGCTAGCAACAACCCCCTCTTTCTCTCCTGTGATGAAGAAATGTTCATTGTTTGAGTCCTCCTCAAGGTTAGAGATAGTGGACCAGACTTCTTTGGATAACAAAGCAAACATCCTTGAAGGATAGCTTGGTGGTGTGAAGATGATAGACCAGATTCCCTGGTATCCACCTACAAATAAAACAGTGATTAGCAAAAGAACTGAACTTCTAAACTTAGCTCATAAGCAGAGACAATGAAATGTGGTTTGAGCCATCATATAAAATGGGGCAATAGTACATAATAGTATCAATTGCAAAATAGAATCAATTATAAAATGATATAAAATCAATTTAATTTCTTCAGTATGAAACTCTAGTGACATTTACTTTAACACTTTCCAGAGTATCTTCATGTACAATATTTGAATATCCTCTTCCTTGTTCTGGATGTACCAAATTGTTGATTTGTTATGTTAACTCATGGCTGAATGAAGCTTATTTGATACATATTTCCTCATAAGACATATCACAGCCTTCATTTCATCAGGGAAAAATTAGCAGACTATTGCAGCAAAGATGAAAAGATCCCTGAACTAGGGTCATAGCCTTGTGAGTGGAGAGAAAGTGAGGGATATTTATAAAAAGGTTGCAGTAGTAGAATTGACAAGACTTGGCAAGAGTTCAGATATGTAGTGTAAAAGGCTAAGCTCTCAAGAATGACTTGGAGGTTAGGAAACTCTGTAATCTGGAAGGATAGAATAGAAGAATAGAAATATAGAAAAGGATGGGTTTGGGGGAAAAATAATGAGTTATGTTTTGGACATGTTTAGTTCGATATCCCTTCAGGACATTATGATTAAAATGTTCATTAGAGAATTAGAGGTGAAGAACTGAAGTTCAGGAAGGAGACTAGAAAAACTAGAACTGAATATATAGCTCTTGTAGGCTTATCTGTGGAGATTATAACTGAAGTCATGGGGTCAGATAATCCAGTAAATTAAAGAAAATGCATAATGGTTAAGAAAATATAATAATTTGATATACATACAAGAAACTATTCTAAAAATTAGGACATGTAATAAAAAATTAGGAGCTAAAACATTATTTACTGTGTATGAGGATATTCCAAAAAGAGGAGAAATTACAATCGTGCTATCAAACGAAGCAAAAATAAGCATTTACAGTCTCAAGACATAAACAGGGAATCTAAATTAGGCTTAATGATACCATTGTCAATGAAACAATATCATTATTTAAGTGTGTATGAACCTAATGGCAAAGTACTTAATTCACAGGGGATAAGGTAACTGAATTGCAAAAAGGCAGAGTAACAGTTATTGTAGGAGACATTAACGCTGCTTTCAAAACTAGATAAATCTAACAGAAAAATAAGCAGAAAGGAAAATAGAGAACTGACTGAATTGCTAGAGAAGTTAGATTTGAGAGACAGCATCTTCTGAATGGTAACATTAAAGAATATAATTATATCTTGATACTACATGGTACGTTTACAAAAACAAACCATGTGCTAGGACACAGAAATTTTAAGTAAATTCAAAAAAATAGATGTGAAACACATTCTTTACAGAGTTTAGTGCAATAAAAATAATAATGCAGGGAATCCAAACAAAAAATACTGGCCCACGTAGAGGCTTACTGCCATTCAGCCACTGAAGTGAACTTCCTAAAATGCAAATCTTATTGTGTTACCTCACCCTGCCCTTCCCCAACTCAATAAACTCCACTCGCTTTCTATTGCTTCTAGGAACAAATGCAAAATTTTTTGTTTAACATTCAGAGCCTAGCCCCCTCTGGTCTTTCTAGTCTTCTTATACCTTACTTCCTAATGTGTATTCTTCAGTCCAGTAACACTGGCCTCCTGGCTGTTCCATGAGCATGACACTCCATCTCTCAGCTCCAGGCGTTTTCTCTGACTGGTTTCTCAAACTTAGAGTGCTTTTGTTCCTCCATCCTGACTAATGACCTCTCCAGCTTCCATTAAGTCCCAACAAAAATCCCATCTCCTATATGCTGCCTTCCCCAATGCTTCTTAATTCCAGTGCCTTCCCTATGTTAATTATTTCCTACTTATCCTGTATATAGCTTGCTTTGTATTTATTTGTTTGCATGTTGTCTCCCTCATTAGATTGTAAGCTCCATGAGGACAGGATATGCCTTTTGCCTGTTTTTGTATCCTTTGCACTTAGCACAGTGCCTGGCATAGAAGATGTTTAATAAATGCTTATTGAATTGTATTGAAATAGCACTTACAGGCATCAAATCATTTAAACTGATAATCATCAAAATTATTTTGTATTGGTTAAAAAATAACAAAATTGTTAGAAGCATGTTAGGACATAGAAGAACCCATATCTCTTGCATGCATTGCATTAGGGCTAAGAAATGTACCATTGTACTGTTTTGTTTGGAAAGAAATAAAAGGATCACCTCTAGACTTCCTCATCCAACTGAGGACTATGGGAGACCCTGAGATAGACAAGCCTGCATAGGGAGTTTAGGTAGCCTTTGGAGGTTTCTGACTAATCTAGTATTTCTTGAGCTCAGTCCAGCCTGACCCTTCCCTAAAGTCCAAAGTCAGTGACTGCAGGAGTCCAGCTAGCCAGTGTAGCCTCCAGGCATGCTGACTTGATCCAGGGAGGTAGCTGTACAGAAAAGCCCTAGGCAGAATCCAACCCTAAATGTTTCTGAAGCCTTGGACATCTGAACCCAATAATAAGGACTCCAGGTAGAACCTAGTAGCAGCAAAGGAGGTTCCAGAGCCTTGATATTCCATAAAGTAAGACATAATGGCTTACAGCCCAGGATAACCTACCCAACAAAACCAAGTATAATCCAACTGGGGGAAAAAACCAAAAGCAAAAAACTTTTAATGGAATGGAGAATTTCTAAGCATTCCTGGTTAAAAGGTCAGATTGAGTAGGCATTTTTTTTTCTTTTTAAAGGGGGGGAAGGCAGGGCAATTGGGGTTAAGTGACTTCCCCAAGGTCACACAGCTAGTAAATGTTAAGTGTGTGAGGTCATATTTGAACTCAGGTCCTCCTGACTCCAAGGCCAGTGCTCTATTCACCACACCACCTAGCTGCCCCTTGAGTAGACATTTTTAAATGGAAACACAGCCACTAAGAAACTTAGAAAGATACACATGTCTATGTAATTGAAAGGGGTTGTGTGGGGCTGATTTGTTTCCATGTCAGTATCCCAGTGACCTATTTCATTTAAACAACACTTTTAAATCCCAGATGCCTCATGTAGTTACAGAATTTATAAAGGAATTCTGCCTTTCCAGTTCAGATCTAGAGGTGACCAGATAATTCTGATTCAATATAAATTAGCACAATTGCTGAAGATTAGTTCCATATTTGAAACTACAGAGAAATTTCAGTTTATTTATTCTTTGTTATTTCCACCTTTCCTAAATCCTGTACCTGGTATAGGAATATTTAAAATAGGAAAATCTTTTTTTTTTAATGATTTAAGCTGCCCTTTGTAAAATAACAGACCAGATGCTTTAACAAAGTAACATTAACTTCACCCTTACCTCTATCTTATCCAATCCTTGTGCCAAAATAAAATCCAAAATCCTAACCTCAAATCTTATTCCCAAACATGCTCAAAGCATGAATTCACATAATAGAAAATTTTCAAAGACAATTTCGATACATCTGTATTTAATCCTAGGTTTCATCTAAGTCTGATCCTGTTACTCTCTTCAAACTTCACTATCCTGGTCAATTAGGCATCTATTTCATTACATTTTGCCTTATTACTAATCATCTCCTTCTTTGAAGGATGTTATCTCTATATTTATTCATTTATTTTACCCTGAATATTACTTCTCAATAAATTTGCTATTGAAAAAGGAGGGGCAATGTCATAAGCCTTGCTAGAAGGAAAACTTAGCCATGTTTGGATCCAGGCATGAGTTATTTCTGGTAGTCATTTAGATAGTTACTAGGTGCTGCAAGCAAGGCTTAGGCATAAATAGGTGGGGGTGTTTCCTTTTCAGAAAGAAAACGCACGATTGGGAAATAAAGTCAGAGAGATCCCACCTGGGAAGTGTCTGAGGTTGTCCCCAAACTGTTTCCAAGCACAGACATCTACTTTGAACAGTTTGCAGCCTCCCATTATTGGCTTTTATGACAACTCCTGTAATCAAGCTTAGAAAAATAGTAAAATTTACAGTCCCCCAAATTATTAAATAGCAAATAAATATGGACTAGTGTCCTTCAGATAGGCCCATCTACAATTTGATTGAGCTATTAATTACAAACTCAAGTTACAAATCTTTCTGCCTTCCCAAAACTTCCTCATGCTCTCTCAACATACTTCCAAAACTGATATCAACTATCTGGAAACAGGAGGGGCTGGATGAACCCCATTTGTCCCCAACCTTCTTATCTGCTTTGTTCAGCTTTTCATAGACTTTAAAGACAGTTTGAATTAACCTGTTGTTAAAAATAGTATATTTCTTTCTTCTCAACTAAAGTATCTCTGATTAAACTAAATATCAGGCACACAAGTACCCCATCATTCCAAGTACCCCATCATTCCCCCCTTAAACAGCTGGGTCCCAAAATAATTTGGGCCTCATGCTGAGGCAGGACATAGAGCTATCTTTGTTTTGTAGGGTCCCACCATTTATGGGGCTGGGTCTGTAGCCAGTGGGCAAAACGTGGCCGAAGCCAGGTCCAGGGGGTGATGGGCCATGGTCTCAGGGCAGTGGGTACTCAACCTGAGATGACATCTGCAAGTGAAGAGTGCTGAGCCTAGAGGAAACAAATCTGGCAAAGAGATTAAGGGCCAAAAAGGAGTAGGAGGAAAATGACCAGAAGTGGGGTGAGGATGGGCTAGTATAATCCATTACTCAGACTATTTCACTTCCCTTTATATTTCTACAAACTACATAAACAAGCTACTTCATAAGTTATTATTCTTTTACTAACATAACTATACTGCCTTAAACAATAGAAGTTCCTGACTTAAACCACACAAATGAATAGTAGACATACATCCTTGTTTCACAAAACTTGTTTATCCTCTGATTATATTCACTCTAGAAGAAAGAGATACTTCAGAAATTGAATCTTTAGCATACACATTCAGTTACAAAAGTTAACTTTTGCTTAGAGCTTGAAACAACTATCAATTCAGATCAAAACAGCAAGATCTCTTACAATCTCATTAAACCTTTATGAAGAAAGTTAGTTGAAAACTGTTAAAACGATCTTAAGCAATTTGCATAACTTTCTAATTCCAGATGAAAAATAATATTAGATTTTCCAATAAGTAACACAAAAAAGCTGATATTTTTTACTGACTACGTGCTCTGATCATAGGAAATTTGCTTAAAGAGGAAAAAAATCATCTTTAACAGCAAAATTCAATCACAATTCAGAGCATTTTTTATTCTTATGGGCTGCAATCAGCAATAAAGATTTATCAGGTCTCACAAATGTAGAGATTCCATTTACCATCTTTCCTTCTCAAATCTAAACTTGTAAAAAAAAAAACCAATTGATAGAAATCCCTTCTACCTGTTGTACATGAACTTACAATTTCTCAGAAATTTAAGTCCATTATTTAGGGACTGCATGACTAAAACAATTTACCTTCCCTAATGTAACTAATTAATTGCTAATCTTGTGACCTTAAATCAGCTGGATGTGCTTTTTAAATTTTCATATACAAACAAAAATTTGCTTTACCATTTACATTCTGGAAACCTTCACCAATACACCCATATATTTTCATTTGCTAAATAAGAGTTCTACAAAACACAGTTCCAATTCACCTAGTACAGAGAGTCATTCGTCTTAGCGTTATATTTCCATAATAGCCAAAATTATAAATGAAATGTCAGCAGTATTATTATTGGCTGTTTGTAACCCAAATATAAATTTTAAATTAAAAAATTGTATAACATAAAAACCCAATACAAAAGTGATACAAAATCCAGATTTTAAAAATTGCTGTAATGCTATTCATAATTCACAATGTTTTTTAAGTTAACTAGCTAAACAGACTTCTAGAAACATACTACAATCTTAGAAAGATGGCAATAACATAACAATGAATATCAAATGACTTATACAATAATTGTTCTTATCAATCCTGGCATCGGCTTCAAAGTTAGAGAGTTATCAACATATGCCAGTGATTATATTTTACAATCATTATACCATTTTGATCACAAGTGTTTCACAAATGCTATTAATTTTCCCTTTAAAAATTCAGGGAACAGGGCAAGCAGAGATAGCAAAGAAACTTATGTTTTTTTTTTTTCTTAAGCAATCCCAATATCCTATTTCCAACTTCTTAAAGATTAATTCTTAGAATTTGTGAAGATATTTTGTTTTCTAGCTGTTATTATAATTCCAGGCTGGGCAGACCAGGATTATAAAGAAAGAGATTGTACATATTCCCCAAATTAAAAAAATTCCAAAATATTACAACACTCGGGTCAGAGTGTCCCGTTCATCATTTTTTTTCTTTCTTTCTTTCTTTCTTTCTTTCTTTCTTTCTTTCTTTCTTTCTTTCTTTCTTTCTTTCTTTCTTTCTTTCTTTCTTTCTTTCTTTCTTTCTTTCTTTCTTTCTTTCTTTCTTTCTTTCTTTCTTTCTTTCTTTCTTTCTTTCTTTCTTTCTTTCTTTCTTTCTTTCTTTCTT